>NW_022631006.1:8218602-8403651 GCF_010015895.1 Lontra canadensis | reverse complement strand
GAAGCAGGCTCCCTGCCAAGCAAGGAGCCCAATGTGGGACTCAATTCCAGGACCCTGGGATCATGACCTGAGCCGAAGGCAGCAGATTAACCGACTGAGCCACCTGGGTGTCCCTCAGATATGCAACTTTTTAACACGCACTCCAGATGATTCTAACACAGATAAACCAGTGGTCTACAAGATAATTTCCTAAGTGCAAAGAGTAAATGTAGGTGCTTTGGAGTATATAGGAAAACAAACAAACAAACAAACAAAAAACCAACCCAATTGATTCCATCTTAAAAGCCCAGAAAAAGTTTTGGAAAGAGGTGGTAGAGAAAAGAAAGCATTACAGGCCTCATCTGGTCACAATGGAGGGAGGAGAGGAGAAAGTGTTCCCCTCATGGAGCTGCATGAGAAGGAGAGCTCTTGGGGACTCAAGATAAGTGAGAAAATGCGAGGCCAAGACAAGAGTTCCATCTGCAGAAGTTGGAAGAAGCCTATCATGAAGGACATTTGTTTCTCTTTTTAATAATTTATTCTTTGAACACGTGCATTGAATGAGATGTGTAAAAAGGATATACAATGAAAAGTTCTTCTTCCATCCTTTCTCCAGTTATCCATTTCTCTTTCCAGAAGGAAGCCACCATTAACAGTTTCATAGATTTCAAATGTATAAATGATAATGTGTTAACATATATTCCTAACACCGTGTTCTAAGAAATGAACGAATAAGCTGTATTATGCATAGTTCTATATTATGCATAGAACCTTGCGTTTTTGGCATGCTGTTATTTTGGAGATTGAACCACATCTTACTCTCTGTAAACACTGCATATAGTATATGGTATATACATACATCATGCTTTATTTTACCATTCACCTAGCTTTTTTCCAGTCTTTGGCTCTTTTTTTCTTTTTTTTTTTAAAGATTTTATTTATTTATTTGACAGACAGAGATTACAAATAGGTGGAGAGGCAGGCAGAGAGAGAGGAGGAAGCAGGCTCCCTGCCGAGCAGAGAGCCCGATATGGGGCTCGATCCCAGGATCCTGGGATCATGACCTGAGCCGAAGGCAGAGGCTTTAAACCACTGAGCCACCCAGGCGCCCCAGCCTTTGGCTCTTATAAGCAATACAGTAAAGAATAAACTTGTACCAGAGTCCTTTCAAACATGTGTATTTACCTAAACTCCAAGAACTAGAATTTCGGAGTCAAGGGCATTAGCACTTCACACGTTGGCAGATTTTGCCAAATTGTTTTCCATGAAGGCTGTACTAATTTGCAGTCCCCTTGGCAAGTTATGAGAGGATCGTCTCCTTACTCTCCATAAATAAATCTGACCTTTATCTTCAGAAACCCAGGGAGTAAATCAAGGGTCTTAAGAGCAGGAAGGACCTGCTTAGACTTATGTTTAGAAAGATATCCCTCACTGCAACGTGGAGAATGGATGCATTGGAGTCGGTGAGATAGGAAGAAAGAAGGGCGACTAGAAGCTCAGCCATTTGGCTAAGAAGAGATAACCTGCTACAGATCATGTGGAAAGACAAGGACCTTTATTGAGCACATGTTATAGACCACGCTCCATGCTGAGCACGTAAGCTGCATTATCACATTTATTACTTGCAACAACACAGGTGGACAGCTATTTTTATTTCTGGTTTCAGAGGGAAAAACAAACAAGTAAAGCTGAGGCTCGTAAGTTAATGAGTGGTCTATGTTAATGCAGGTAGTACATGCAGAACTGGGATTGAAATCCATTGAAGTATTGGTTTAGAACAAGTGCTTCAAACCACTATAACATTCTGTTCATGATGGACAAAAGTTGATACATTGTAATTTACCAAAAAGGCATAATTGACAGAAGTTGGCAGGTGATTGTATGCCAAGCATAAAGAAAAGGAACAGATCAGCATCATCTGCCAAGACTAGGAACCAAGAAGATTTACAACTGGGAAGCAAGAGAGGGATGTAGGGGGTAAAACTGGTTTTTAGTTTGAGGTGCCAGTGGGAGGTAAAGTCCAAGCTATCTCTACTGTCTGAGAACGAGGAGAGCAGTCTGGTCTGCTCTGGAGAGACAGTGCGGGGCATACGGCCACTGTGGTAGGGATCACCAGCAGGGATGAGCTCATTCAGGGAGCAGTGTTTAAGGAACAGGTTAGAGATGAGAAGAACATGAAAGAAACAAAGAATAAACCAAGAGATAAAAAGGAAGGAAAACCCAAAGAAAATGTTATCCCCAGGCCAAATAAAGGCACACTAAAACAAAAACACTTTGAATCACTTTACAAAGAAATTATTAATCCTCTTTTTCATTTCTAGGATCTCTCATGTATTATGAAAGTAATGTTCAGAAAATGTTTCGGGAACACAAGGGAAAAATAGGTTACTAACATGTCTCCACCAGTACTGTCTTGTGGCGGTGATAGTCTAGGGGAAAATCGCTTTCCCTAAGCTAGCTGGGAGTCCTGATACATTTCTTTAAAGCTCTAATAACCATGCAGAAAAGTGTCAAATTGAGGATTTAAAGGCAAGGCTGTAGTCCCGGGAGAACGTCTGCGAGTGATTCCTATGTACCTGACATAACTCAGAAGCAGGAGAGTCGCACTCAATGGCTGGGAGAATTCCCCTGCACCACCTCATATAAATCTGCGGAGGGCTACCCGAAGGTTTATGTGAGCTGTGTGTCCAACACGTGTTAGAAAATCAGTCTCGTTATATTTTCCCTGTAAATCCTTCCAGGAGTCTTCGAGGTTTAAGGGGGACCTTCACATTTGGAATCGAGAAATGAGTATAGATTTTCTGAGACTGCCTGGATTGTGTAATATGCAGTTCATACAATATATTTGGGGGGGGGAGAATATGTAGGTGCTGTCAGTCAATTGACGGATTCAGTCTCAAGAAGTTCCAACCTGCCCACTCTCCCCAATTCCCTCCTAAGGGGGGAAAAGAGAAAGAAAGAAAGAAAGAAAGAGAGAGAGAAAGAAAGAGAAAGAAAGACCTCTTTTCAAAGGGAATACATTCTCTGAAAGTGGCTGAACAATGTCTGTAGCATATCTAGTGTGTGGCATGACCTGGGGAGATGACAATGATTTTCTTGTTTAACAGTTCCTACCATCTGTCTTGTAAATTACAAATAATATGTCCTGTGTTAGCAAATCACATTCTACTTCTGATTACACCAAAGTTGAGAATTAATGATTAGACTGAAATATAGAACATAAACATTTTTTATGTGTTGAAACTGATTGTTAAAGGAATAGAAGCCCTGAAAATTAAATAAATAAAATTGTACTCTTATTAAAAACATTCTGAAAGAAACAAATATCTAATATATACTATTAATATTTAAGTAAAAATAATAGCTAAATTTTTGATAAATAATTTTATTAGGCCAGATTTCCTATTTTATAAATCAATAAAACACTGAAATAATTATTTCTAAGCTTTATTAGGAATATCTTAACTTCAATATTTCTCCATTCTATCAACTTTTATCTTCAATGTCAATTGTTCATTATCCTGAACATAACAAACTTAGTTGCCTTAAACAGAAAAACTGTTGATTATTTAGAATGTTCCAAATCAAGCTTTGATTTTAGACACTTTTTTCTCCCAAGTTTATTTTCTTTAAGTAAACTCTACTTATAATTCTAAATATTAGACAATAAATGTCTGATTTTTAAAACAGGTGGGCTTATTTATATCAGGTGTAAAAGTATTCTTTCCCATTTAATGTATGAATCACACACATGTGTATGCATCTAGAAGCAGCCACTTTATTTATTTCCTGATTTTTTCGGTGCCAACACCCTGAGACCAACAGCAGCAGCTTTAGAGGGCATCTCCTCTTAAGCATGTAAACTTCTGTTTTTGCAGATTCTTAAGACGTTCCGAAGAGTGAAACCAATTTCTATAGAGTAGAAAATAGGGATTTTTCTAACCAACCTCACACTCAAACGGTGACTCGGACTTCTTGACTGTCACTATTTGAACAACAAGGAGATTGTTACACGGTGAGGCAGACTAGTTCATCATTCAACAGATCTAAGGTTGAATATTTTTCCTTAAGTACTATACACAAACCTCCCTATATGTCTAGCAATGGTCCTTGCTGTGGCTTCTGGAACATTCCCAACAGTCTTCCCCCTTTTCACTAGGGTGCTCACTAATCATGTCCCTCATGCTAAGATTTTATCTTTTGAGGCAAAATATTCCTATTTCGCCTAGTCACTATTTCACTTCATAGTTTAGGAAGTCCTCATCACTTCCCAATCTAAAAGCACTAGCAATCATTTGTAGCAGGACTGTAGACCATCTTACTCAAATATCTCACAGCTCCATATGTAGCATTATTTCCCAGGAGCTGGGCACTTTGCTTCTGTCGAGGCAACTATGTGGATAAGCATATATAACTCAAAGATACTGTTGGCACATACAAATTTGTCATTGTCTTTTGGGGTCTAGCACAAAGATAAGAGGACGTTTTTAACTACAATATATTTAAACTGTAAACTGACGTTCTTTTTACCAATTTGTCTTAGGGTAATTAGAAGAATTGGAAGAACTCAAGTATTTAAGCACAGTGGGGAGTTCACTGAAACATGCACGTAAGTCCAAGGTTTGCTTTCCTCCTTACGGGACTTATGGCCTGCTCCTTTCTGCACATGTGATCATTCTTCTTTATCTCTGCAGGTGAGCCTTCTATGCTTTGAATTACTATAGCCATCCCGTCCCTGTCTTTATGCGGTCATTCTGATTTATAGCACATAGAAATGGTATTGGGCTTCTACATTCCCAGCTTCCAATTTTGGGGACAGAAAATCTCATTTTGTCCCAGGTCTCTACTCAATGCTGGTCCAATTAGACATGAGTAGGGTCACAAGGTTACATGACTAGTAGCTCATGCATCTGCACTGTAGGTACAGGCTTCTCTGAAAGGTCATAGGCAGCCTATAAAGAAAAGGAAGCATCAACAGGCATCCTGAGTGCTGTCTACTATAGTATTATTGAAGCAGGTGTCTATTGGCTAAAACTCTGTATTAAATACAGACCAAGACTGACATCAGCCCAGTTATACTCTGAATCACCCACTCGAGTCATGAGAATTCCGTACGTCAGGAATTCCATCTTTGCATTGGCTTATGAGGCATTTATTTGCATTCAGAAGACCAAATGTAGAATGTGAGTACAGGGAATGAGCCACCTGGACATCTTAAAGAAATATAGTTTCTGTAGCTTTAATTAAGCCCCTCCTCACAAAGTACTCAGGTTTGCTCTCACAAGAGTAATGATCTCATTTATCATGTGCCCCCTGCCCCAGGATGTCATTATGTGAGTGAGTGACCATAATTCGTGTTGTTTCAGATGTCTTTACTTTTTGTTTTGGTTTCCTTGTTTATCTTTACAGTAATGATGAATTACCAAAAAGCGAACCAATAAAAAATTATTAACAATAATAAGAAAACATTTAAAGTAGGCGGACTTTGTGATCTTCAGTGAAAGGTGTGTAAAAGTGATTCATACTTAATAATACGGTAGAAGTGAGTTGGTCTTCCACCAAGGATGATATGTTTCTGTAAGCACACTATCTCTCTTTTTCTCTTTCTTCTTATGATCTTTTTCTCTCACACTGAAGGATTCCATTTTTAAAAAGCTTACATTAATATTAAAAAAAATCAGAAGACAATTTTCAGGATCTAGGGCTAGGCAGTTTTTCTAAGATTTGACTCCAAAGGCACAACTCATCAAAGAAAAAAATGGTAAATTAGACTTCATCCAAAAATTCTGTGGGAGAGAATGGGTGCACTGTTGCCTGAAACTCTTGACCTTTCTCTGGAACCTCTCCTCAGCAGAGGAGCCAACTTGATGAGAAATGTTCAGAAAGTTGCATATTCTGTGGCCAATGACTGATACTAGGGTAAAGAAAAGCCTGGGTCTTTTATCCCTATCCACGCTGTACTCAGGTGTTGCTCTTCTGGAAATGCTCTTGACCCTCACCAGCGTCTGATAGCAAGTAAGTCTCTCCTCACTGGAGAACCACATCTTTATCATTTCACTATAAATATAATTTTTTAATTGTTATTAATTGAAAACCCAACTAATGGAAAGCAGCATTAAATTGCCATATGGAACACCAGTGCCCATAGACTTGGGGCAGGGAAGAGAGAGGCAAATCTTTGATCAGGAGACTTTCTCCTATTGGTCATGGCTTTCAAACTCTGCCAACCAACTCTGAGAGCAAATGTTGTGCTAGAAAACTGTTCATTTTTTTTCTTCCTGGGACATTCAAACATTAACTGAATTAACTTTGCTAAGTACCTCATTTTGCTAAGTACCTCATTTTTGCTAAGTATCTCATTTTGTCCAAATGATACCCATAGAGGTGTATGTGATTGTGTGTGTATTTCCTTTATTCCAAAATACCATCAATTCCAAATGGGTTATCAACTTTATAACTGTTGTTAGGCTGAAGGAAATTCTACATTAACTGTCCACATTTTGTATCTCACAATGTACTACTATTCATATAACACAATTCCCTTTCTTTTCCAATATCCTAATAATGTTGGAGTCTAATACTGTGTGTGTTCAGGGGCTAGGATTCTTCTGATTCACTCTTGGCTATTGTCTTTCTGTATAGTGCCATTTGATGAACTGCTTTTCGTGATCCTTGCTTGTAATTTTAACTGCTTTATCAATTTTAACATCAGCTGTTTCATTTGCATTTTCTATGTGTTAATGTCATCATTTTATATTTTTAAAATATCTTTAATTGGCATATCCCAGGTGTTAGGCAGAGCCTCTTGAAAGCCATCTGGAAGCTTCTTTGTCCTTTATAATGCATGAGTTGGTTATAAGGATAGCTCCAGATTGAAAATTTGAAGATATCTTATAAAAGATTTACCTATTTCTACTGTCTTCAATCATATTGCTTAGTGTGATAGGCAGTCCTCTGAATACAGGCCATATTGTTGCAGTTTTACATCAAAGTGTTACTTCTTCCCAAAAAGATTTTTAAGTGACAACTAAAAATCCAAACTTAATTTAAAATTTAGCCACAAGTGGGGCTGCTAATGCAAATAATTCAACCATGGTGAAAACTAAGTGAGGAGGTGCCTTCTGCGCACAGCTACATGTATGCACAAGCAATGACACTCATTCTGTAGGTGATTGGCAATGTCTTTAACTTAGATTCATGTATTCATTCAACAAATACTTATTTACAGCCTAACATTGACAAGCATTGACCTAGGTACTAGGGAAAAGAGTAAATAACATAGATAAAATCTATACTTTCACTGAGCTTATGCTCTTCAGTTAATAAGAGATACCAGATTTCAGAAATGATAAAATGTGGATAAAGTGTGTAAGACAGCTCTCTCAGAATAGAGGGGAAACATGATGTTGCTTTAGTGTCTTTCAGATTTGTTAATTTGGCTGTTTCTAGTGCTTAGTTTAAGTTTATTAAAACTTCTCCAAAAGAAACTGCTTTAATATTTACATATTTTCCTTGGAAAGATGCTTCTTTCATTATATAATCTTTAATGAAAACTATTGCAGTTTTAAGATTTTATTTATTTATTTGACAGACAGAGATCACAAGTAGGCAGAGAGGCAGGCTGAGAGAGAGGAGGAAGCAGGTTCCCTGCCGAGCAGAGAGCCTGATGCAGGGCTCGATCCCAGGACCCTGGGATCATGACCTGAGCCAAAGGCAGAGGCTTTAACCCACTGAGCCACCCAGGCGCCCCCTATTGCAGTTTTATATAACAAATAAGATAAAACCCAGCCCTTTTTCTCCTCCTCCTTTTTAAAAAATTTCTATAAAACAAATTAAAAGAAAATTTCCATAGGATATATTCCATTTATTTTTTTCTATACTCAGATATGGAAAAGTATATATAAAGAGGGAGAAGGAGAACATAGGTAATCATGATGGCAGTGCTGGGTATGATTAAAACAATTCATGGGCACCTGGGTGGCTCAGTGGGTTAAAGCCTCTCCCTTAGGCTCCGGTCATGATCCCGGGGTCCTGGGATCAAGCCCTGAGTCGGGCTCTCTGCTCAGTGGGGGGTCTGCTTCCTCCTCTCTCTCTCTCTCTGCCTGCCTCTCTGCCTACTTGTGATCTCTGTCAAATAAATAAATAAAATCTTTAAAAAAAATTGATACATTAAGCCCTCACTTCAATGCAAGGAAGACTTCCATTGGACACTGTCTTAAAATGCATTTAAAGGCTGTTAAAAATTAAACATAAAAAATTAAACCTAATATATATTTAAATTCTTATGTACCTACAGACATAGGTACATATACATGTCTGTATATAATTTATATATATATATGCGTGTGTTATGCTTTGATACATACATATTTCAAAAAGCAAAATAAGGAAATTAGTAAATTTTTTTTAATATGTTCCAAATTCAACAGGAGATTCACTACCAACTGTGTTTGAAAACTGCCAAGAGAACACATACCTCCATGTGTAAATGTGAACTTAATCTTTGATGTTCACAGGAAGTGATTCATGGCCAGTTTCTTCAATATGCCAACGAGATGTTTTATCTCTGGGTACTGACACTTTATTTATTTATTTTTTTAAAAGATTTTATCTATTTATTTGACAGAGATCACAAGTAGGCAGAGGCAGGCAGAGAGAGAAAGAGAGAGAGGAGAAAGCAGGCTCCCTGCTGAGCAGAGAGCCCGACACGGGGCTCGATCCCAGGACCCTGGGATCACGACCCGAGCCCAAGCAGAGGCTTTAACCCACTGAGCCACCCAGGCGCCCCAATCTCTGGGTACTGACACTTTATATGTATAAGGCTATAATCAATAGTATTTGTTACATGCTCTGTCATTGAAATAAAACTATGCTTGTTCTGCAAATAAAGTTTTAATTACTAACACAAACATCTTAGTTTTGAAATACAGTAACCCTGTATATTCTCTAACACAGCTTTATTACCAGGCATAAAAATCAACCTCGAGTTTAAAAGTCTTAAACGTTGAATATTGAAAGGTATAGCCTGAGCCTGTGTATTGCTTTGTTTATGCAAATAGGTCATCTATCTTAGAAGGGAGACTGAACTCAGTTTCCTCATCTGTAAAAGGGAGATGATGGTCCTAGCTCACAAAGTTTTTTACCAGAATTAAATTAGATAATGTGGGCAAAGCACAAAGAATTTTTGGGCTGCTACTAAAATTACGGAATGGGAAAAATTTGAATTTGAATATTGATGGCCATAATTGGATTAACATTAACCCGTTGCATTTCAACAGCTGCTTTCAATACCCATGAGACACAGATATTTAATTGCTAACATTAGGTCCACGCAATCATTTAGTCCATTCAACTATCTCAGAGAGTGGAACTGACAGTCAACCACTTCGGCAGGGTGGGAAGAAGACATTTCTGGAGGTCACAGAGACAATTAGTCTCCCCGCTTTAGCCCCTTCGATCTTTGATCCACCCACCATACTGAGAAATATCTAAATTATAAACCTGAAAACCTCCTACTCTATGGCATTCAAAACCATTCACAAACTGGCCCCACCCCAGCATGAAGCCTGCTCTACTCACCCATGAGCCTGCATTCCAGTCACACCCCTCGGATAGCTCTTCTAACCTTGTGTATTACTAATTTGTCAGACTGTGCACCAACGGTCGTACCTCACAGTACAGTAGTTTGGCTGGGGTCAAGTTGATCAGTGCATTCCTCCCCACAGCTCCCAAGATAATCACATTGGAAAGGAATCCCCATTGTTACATTTTTCACAGATTCCTTGAGCTATCAGTAAGACGAACATTTTACAATGAAATTATAAGGATATTCAGAGAAGAGAAGTGAGGTATAAGGCCTCTAGATCCTCACTCTGGTGGGTTCACGGCAGCCATTCCCATTGCCCTAAGCGAAGGACACACTTGACCTACTCCCTGTCTCATTCCTTTTTGTATATGTAACAACTTCGGCAGTGCCTATTACTTACTGGGTAAAATTTAGATACCCATTAAATGATGACTCCTTTCTTCTTCCCTTCCTCCCCGCCTTACAAATTCATACACACTGAACTTCTCAAGCTGAAGCTACCTCTTCATAGTATTGAGCAAGTCAAAAACTCAATTCCTAGAAGAACCTGGTAAAAACTGAATATAAGGGGTTTGGTGGGTACTGAGATGACTAATGAGCACAGTCACTCAGAAAAGGTTGTCGCTCCTAACCCTCTGCTTCTCATCTCCAGCCCATCATCATTACACTAAAATGACAACTCGTTGTGGCCTTTCTTGCTATTTTTCAAGAGAGGCCAGAAATCCAGAATATTTGGATAGTATTATAAATTATTATAATATTATTTATAATAATATTATTATAAATCTGGTTTGTAAATGTTGGCAATTAAGTTCTTTTTCCATCTTCCCCCATGAAGTACTGTATAAATTAAACAGACTATACATACAGGGGAGCAGCTGGAACTTGTGCTCCAGATCTCTAAGACTTGGCAGTTTCTAGAAATTATAACTATGCATCTGAGCAGGAAAGATCCACTGTTCTTTCCAAAAGACTAGGATGATACTTGTAAGCACCCAGGCCGTTCATGGCTGGGTTCCAACGTGCTGTCTTTTCTTATGTAAGGACTTTGGTCAGTACCTGACTCACAAAATTATGGCTCTCATTTTAATCAGCAAGGAAGAATTTCTTCACTATAAAATCTTATTAAAGGAATTTGATTGCAAATTGAATGTAGTCCAGCACCTCTCCAAAGCTCATTTAAGATATTTGATATTTGAGAGAAAAAGCCTAAAACGGGCATGTTAACTATCCATTGACTTATCCTATTCCAAATTCTATCCCTGCACTCTCAGACCATCAGAATATAATGTCTTAGACTACATTATCTCAGTCAATCAATGATATGGCTTCTGAGCTATGACTCAATATCATGTTCTTTGATTTTATAGATGGCTGATATAACAAATTACCATATTAAAAGTGTCTTTTCAGAACTTTTGGAAAACTGGTTGGAGGTATAGTCTACTCTACCCTGTGATGGAATACTGCTTTATATTGGAATTCATGTGATAAATTCCAGGAAAAATAGTTCCAGGAAAGGATGTTTATCCTCACATTTGCATTTGTATATGATGTCTTAGTGGGAAATAATTTCTTTTCTTTAGTTGCCAGTACAAACTTCAAAGACTAAATTAAATGAAAATAAGAATCCTGGGTTTGTTTTTGAATTTTTGAAGTCCTTACTGACCCCTTTATTTTTCCATTAATGTTAACATTGGCTTTAGGTTTTAGGATAATCCAGTTGTAATAGTTTGCCTTATTTGAGTGATATGATTCTGGGTGGCTGACATTTTTTGAAAAATGTATCTACTAAATTTTACATAATACTACTGCTTTTTTTTCTTAATTTATGAATACAATTTTCTAAAAATAAAAATATTCCACCTCTATCATAGATTTTAGTGGGCATCTGCTTCCAAAATATATGAAAATTGGGCCTGAATTTTTGACTCTAGGTGTATATTATTTGTGGTTTTAAATGCATTTTATAATTCTAGAATTCCTGGAAGTTTCACGTTTACTTATCATATATTTCTGAGGATCTGTTGGATGCCTTGCACTGACCTAAGCATTGAAAATATAATGGTGAGCAGGTCATACATATTCCTTTCCCATTATGGAGTTCACCGTCTCATGCGGAGCAGACGAGAAATCAGGCAATGACAGTTACAGGGCAGTCAGTGTGGTGACAGAAGTACAGGGCAGGCCACCTATCCTATTTTGGGGAAAGAGAAAGGGCATCACAGAGAATATAATGTTCCATTTGAAACATGAAGGTCTCAGGCAAAGGTGGGGGGACAGGTTTTCAGGCAGGGGCTGTAGGCTCCATGCAGCTGTCTTTTTCATTGTATCCTCAAAACCTTGCTCACTGCTTGGCTCATGAGAGGCACTCAGAAACTTTTAAATAAATAAATGAGTGATGGAATGGCATGTGTGAAGGATGAGAGCCAAGTGGGGACAGGGCCTTTAGAGAAACTGAAAGGGTTCGGTGTGGCTAAATTGTAGAGTTCAAGGTGGATGGGAGTATACAAGGTGGGACTAGAAAGATAGACAGCAGCCAGGTAAAAATGATCCTTGGGAATCATTTAAATATAACGCACTTTATTCTAGAGAAAAGGGAAGCCACGTGCGAATTTTTTTTAGAAACTAAAATTTTAAAAATAATTAAATAAATCTTTTTCCTCTTCTTCATAAGAACTTGACCTTTGGTTAACTCTAGCTGGATTCCCTTGGCAACCTGAGAAAGGCAGAATGTTAACTACATCTCAAGGTGACATTACTAATGGTAAAAATGTACCCTCATTGGTAAATTGTATCTGGACCACAAGGAAATAATACACAAACCACAGAAATGTTCGTTATCATAGCCTGAGGCTTTCTTGTGAATGGACCTGGCAAGCCATGCCTAAGGAATCATTGCCAGAGTTATAAGGCTGTTCTGCAGGGTGACTTCCACAGCTGAGCCACTGGACAGCCCTAAGGACCCTGGATGAGAAAGGCTCACTGCTGCCCTACAGACAGCTGTGGTTCCCGGTCTTTGTCCTTCTCAGTAGACAGGATGAGGTTTAGTATGTGGTCCTGTCGTGAGTCTGAATGTCTGGTTGAGCCTAAAGAAGAAGAAGGTTACTGCACCACTGGAGGGTGATAGAAATGTCAATATAAACAGATTTGTGTTCATAGGATCACTTTAGCTATTGGAAACAATTGCCTCTAGGACAGGTTACTCTAAGAATACATTAACCAAAATCAGTAACAGTCTTGCTGGAGTAAAATGGAAGCTTATAAGAAAGGGTGAAAGAGAAAAGCACGCTCCTTCCAAGTTTCATCCAGACCTTGAGGCTCTAAAGCCCATCAACTGGGACTTACAGGAATGCAAAGTGGTTTCCTTATCTTTTTGTGTGGGGCTCCTCTGCCACTTACTGGAGAATCATCGAACACGACTGGCAAATAAGAACAACGAGAGGGGAAGAGAAAATACTAAATGGCACCATTTTTTAAAAAATCAGCAAATAGTACAAAGAGTTAGGTTTGAATACTGTCTCACTCCTTACCTAGCTATAATATGATCTTAAGTAAGTCCCTGGGACTCTCTAAATTTCAGGTTTCTGGGCAGAAAAACAAAGGGTTTAGATTCAGTGACCTACAAAGGATCTTGATTTGAAGGTCCTGGGAATCTTAGTATTTGAGTACCACTCGTATACCGTGTACTATACCAATCTCTAGCCCACCTCCTTCGCCCAATAAAGACATTCAAAATCAAGTAAATACCAAATACCTGTAACAGAAAGATCAAGAAGTAGGGGCCAACAGCTGGAGACAATCCTTAGTCCAAGATGGAGTGAAGACTACTATTTTCTACACCCAAATTTCACCCTGTGTAGCATGAGGATTGCATCTGTAACTGAAGAACTTTATTATGTGCTTTAGATTCCTCAAGGGGTGGGGGCTGTGGTGATTCTGACAGGCCAGTCTAAGCCGAGATTGCCCAAGCTAGCTGCCCAATGTCCCGAGTACTTACTGCAACATTTGTTTGTCGTAAACCCTCAGTGACTGCCGAGGACTGATAGAAGGAATAGGAATCGTTAAGAACTTCGTACTACTGTGCTCTTCAACCATCTTGAAGAAAGACATAAAAACCCCATAAAATTAAAGACTGACATCTAAAACGAAGTGATACAAAGTGAAAATAATTAATTTTACAAAGCAGGTCTCCAAAGGATCTAATCACTCCCATATCTGAAGGGGACACTAAAACGTACTGACATATGGTTATGTGACACTAAAAATGCAAGGGAAACCTTTGTTTTTACAAAAAGTTTCAAATTAGGAATTTTAGTGCAAAGCATTGCGTGTACTTCTAGGAAATCTCATCATGATCTCAGTGTAATAGCCATTTGTAAAAGAGCCCCGAACTGAGTCCCTGCCAGGGAGCATTATTGGAAAATGGCCGCGCCGACGACTTCCTGGAATTCGTCTCTGTGCAAGTCAGCAGCTTGCTTGGCACCAGCGGGGCACTACACCGCGGCACAGGGAAGCATATGGGTGCCCTCTGAGGTGACACGGATTGTGATTTATACCTTGAGTCTTGAAACAAGGCAGCTAGACAGCAGCGCCAGCTAGATGAATCACAAGATCAGCCTTCTTTCTCTTACTAAAACATACAACTAAAAGTGGCCATTAAAAAAGAACAGAATGAGGGTCATGAGGCAGGTGTCTGCTGCATTGCCATGACTGACTGAACGGACCAGGCACAGGGTGTGAAGGAAGGACCACAGCCTCTCCTCAGGACCCAGACCAGCGGCTTCCAACCTGCATTCCATGGAACCTCAGCATTTCTCTGAGGGAATTACATCATCATCTGCTTCAAACTGTCTTTTAAAAATACTCTAAAGTACTCTAGCTATTGGGAAAGAACTGGGAATTTAAAAAGCAAATTTTTATACTAATTTTCAATAAACTTGGAAACTATAAACACATTGATTTATGCGCCAAGTAACTGTTTCTGCACTGAGCCAAGATTAATCTTTGTACTTATACTTAAATGTATAAATGGATCACTGATTAAGGAGGTTGTATGTGTGTTTTAGTGTTAGTAGTTTTAGTAGTACAGTTTTACTTGTAAAAATACATGAACAAGTGCCGTTGGAGTGCTATTCTGCTTACCAGTGTGAACCATCATTTTTGCACTCCAGCATATCCAAAGCAATACACTAAATGAGCTGGATGGCGAAACGAAATTTTATATGACTGTCATCCAACTGTCTTAATTTCAAATCTCATAATTCATTGAAATATCTTTGAACAAAGTGTTTAACTCTGTAATATATAAATTATTATAAATTAAACTAATAAGATACAGTTTGTCTATTTGACTGATTGCTTCATTTTTACA
The DNA here is from genome assembly GCF_010015895.1 of Lontra canadensis. Classification (NCBI taxonomy): domain Eukaryota; kingdom Metazoa; phylum Chordata; class Mammalia; order Carnivora; family Mustelidae; genus Lontra; species Lontra canadensis. Next base: position 8,388,712 of record NW_022631006.1, on the reverse strand, counting down.
AAAGGTCCAGATGCTTAGGAAGGTTTTAAAACACAAATGTAGACCTTTTCTCTAAGAACAAAAAGAAACTAGTAATGGGTAAAACTCTTTACACATGTTCATACTTTACATATAAGATAGAAGTTATTGGTGAAGTTGGCTTTGTTTTTCTAATATTTGGCAAATTTTCAAATATAGACAATTCCATACAAAGATGAAAAGAACCTAATTTACTTGGTAGTGTAGAAACTATTTTGTAGTAACTTTCTGATTAAACAATTATGTATATGGGGAGAACATAAATTTCTTTCTCTAGGATTCAAAAATGGAAAATTTTGCAACTTGTGTTTTAAAAAAGCACTTCATACTAGGAAAAATATGTGGGGGTTTACTTGACCTTTTCCATTTCTGACTTGATAAATGGAATTAATAATTTTGGATTACTGCTACACATTAAAAGCTAGATTAACAACATTAAACTTTATAATTATGGCTTATAAATTTGGGGAAATGAAGATTGGGCATGGAGAGGACAGGCAAAATGAGACTATATGTACAACAACTAGGAAGGGAAACCTGCCAATTGTAATAAATAAGATGACTTACGATGCCTTCACCCTCTTCATATAGTTCTAACCGGAGCATCTCAGTGTTTTATACCATTAGTCACTACTTAGCAGTTCCATTTTTACATTTTTCCCAGTACCATTTATACTTATGATTTATGCCTACAGAGTAACTATAGAAGCCGTACATCCCTTACATATAGATTCCAGAAGAAGACAGAACTCAGCTAAGTAAACTTGTAAATCCCATTCTGAATGGTATCATTAGACACTTGGTTTTCCAGTAAAGCAGACTCTTGTAGCTTCACTTTTCAGGTATGGACTTTGTCCAGGGCGGTGCTGTTTTCTTAAGTATATCATGGTGGAATCTTATCCTTTATAATGTTTTGGAGAAAGCCAAGGGTGGCGCCTGCACAATTTGATTTGGTGTAAAAATACACACCAAATCTGATTTCTGTTACATTAAGGCGTTCTCTGACAAAACACACAGAACAAGAAATGAAGTGAATTGTGTTTTAGAAATATCTTGCAAGCTTGTTTCCCCGAATACCTGACCACTAATTTTAAAAAATGAATCAAAACCCACTTTAATTGAATATTTAATAGATGATTTAATGGTCAAGTTAAGATACATCTTAAATGCTAAATATAAAAATGATTTGTGTTTGCTTACTGGAAATATTTGTAATACAAGCGAACATATGTAATAAACTAATATTTAACGCAAATTTACTATGGGAGAAATGAAATGACTATCTCCAATTTATAAACATACTACATTCATCAACCTATATTTTTGAATAATAGTTGGCTTTTATAATATGAATATCATAACAGTGGATTACCATTAACAGTAGAAATTATTTAACTCACTTCTAAAATTTGTATAATACATTTTCCTTTAAAATGAGCCATTGGAGGGGCGCCTGAGTGGCTCAGTGGGTTAAGGCCTCTGCCTCCGGCTCAGGTCATGGTCCCAGTGTCCTGGGATCGAGCCCTGCATCTGGCTCTCTGCTCAGTGGAGAGCCTGCTTCCCCCTTTCTCTCTGCCTGCCTCTCTGCCTACTTGTGATCTCTGTCTGTCAAATAAATAAATAAAATCTTAAAAAAAAAAAAGTTGCCTTAAAAAAATAATAATAAAATAAAATGAGCCATTGGAAATATACAAATGGTAATATCCTCCCAGGGAAAGGCTTGAATTAAGCTAAAGGGAAACATATCAATTTCCATAAATAAATGATCCTACTCTTCCATGAATTCCATCCTCTACGTGATGCCCCATGATGTAGTATTATTTATAGGAAAGAATCTAGGACTTGCAAATAGGAGCATGTGATCTGGTCTAAGGCCATTTTCTAATGAGTCATAACAACATAGCAAAAGTACTTAAGTCTGTCATGCCCTGATTTTCCACTCATTGAAATGGGCAAAGTTTCCCTTCATTTGATATCTGCAAAGAGAATTAAAAATACATGCCAAAGCCCTTTGAAAAAAAGTAAAGTGTTATTCAAGTACTAGAAAAGTCATGCTAATCATTTGGAAAATAATCCACTTAATTTTTTTGTTCGTTTGTTTCTGAAAATAATGTTCAAATAGATACTCTGGAGGTTCCGAGATGGCCATTTACTCACAGTACATGTAAACAGACTTCAGCTAATTTGGGGAGCTTGAACTCTGTGATCCCCAAGAAAATTCTAGAAGCTCCTTTGCATCTTTCAGAATTACACAGACACAGGGCGCCTGGGTGGCTCAGTGGGTTAAAGCCTCTGCCTTCGGCTCAGGTCATGATCTCAGGGTCCTGGGATCAAGCCCAGCTTCAGGCTCTCTGCTCAGCGGGGAGCCTGCTTCCTCCTTTTTCTCTCTGGCTGACTCTCTGCTTACTTGTGATCTCTGTCTGTCAAATAAATAAATAAAATCTTTAAAAAAAAATAATTACAGACACATTATGGTATTTGAGTACTACTATTATTTGGAGATTCTTCTGACATCTTTATTATAGAAAAAAGAATGACTAAAAACTTTCCCTTACAGTATTACCAGAACAGACAGATGTTAACAGGCATGTTACTGATTGACACAGGTGAGGAGGCAAGGCTGTACCATGTTACAGGTATTTTGCTATTACCTTCTGAAACACTGTTTCATACCGCAGGGGATGTCATGTAAGAAATAAATGATACTTCCCAATCTCAGCAGTTTGAAAGAAACATAAATCAATGGAGTAAGAGAAGCAGGTGATGTAATGACTCGACTTAAGTAGATGGCTTGAAGAGATGGATCACGACGCTTAACCTTTGGAATTATTCATTGGATATTAATATAAACACATGGAAAAGCACATTTCAAAGTTACCTTGCTTTGCTAAAATTCTATTCATTAAATCAGGAGTTTTTAAATGGTAAAGAGAAATAATATATCCTATTCCTGGAAACTGTCTAATAGCAAACACTTAATAAGCCTGGTCTAACTTAATGATTCAGTTAAGGATGTTTGTAGAAAAGGAGGTCAATAATGTCTACATAAATCCACATACAAAAAAGAAAAAAAATGGATGGTGAAACCCAAACTTGTCAATAAATGGTAATGATACAAATACATCTAAAGAAGATGAGAAATTGGACCAAATATTAATACATACAAGTTGAGAAAAAATTAAGAACCATCCAAGGAGGGTAGAGATTATGATAATGGTCATATATAAAGGAAGATAAATAAATTCAAATTAGCAACAAAAACCATAGCAGCTCAGGAGGTGTTACTAATGTGATCTCAACTCTGACAGGTACTGATTGACATTTGGTGTTTAGTCTAAAAGCAGGGAGGCAAAATTTCTCTATGTAATATCAACACACCTTCCTTCTCCATGTGAGAAATGAACCACTACTCTTCCATCTAAATATCCTAGGTTCATAAAGAGGCAATTAAAAAAAAAAAAACTAAGAAAAGTAAGTTCTGCTTTACAAATAAAATACTAACCAGGTACTCTGTCAAAACTTGGACACAAGGGTTTCTTTCTCTCTGTTTTATTCACTCTCTACTTTGTGCTAAAATGTCTCACTTCTCCTCTTAAAATAATTCTTAATGGTTCCCTTTATCTTCCAGGAAAAAATGCCCTGACCAGAACCTTTACATTCTAGGTGCATCCAGAGTAGAGCATCCTCAATTCCTCTATCTTGCCCACACCAAATTCATCTCCATTTCCCGACCAGGCCACAAGAATCACTCTGTATCTGTCCTCACATTAATCCTCTTGCCCGAAATACCCTTCTCGCACCAAGCTCTTTCTCATTGGTATTACTTGCATCTTTCCAGAAGCAGATGTTAAGATGGAGTTAGAAGAGCAAAACACTTGTGGAGGGAAGAAAGAGCAAAACACTTGTGAAGGGAAGAAAAGAAAAAAAAGAAAAGCAAAAGCACAATTGGGTAAGAACCTCTCTACTCACGATGCAGATCTAAGAAAGTCTCTCTTAGCCCAGTGGAAACTCCAGAGCAAAGAATGGCTCCTAGAGGAGGTCTGTATGGACTAAACAAGCTAGGCCCTTGTACCCACCACCACCTTGCTTCTTGTTCCAAGAAGAGTATGATGTCTGTTCTGATTTGGGGATAGGCCCTGGAGTTGCCAACAGCTGGAAGCTGTCAGCTAGCCACACTCCTCACAGCTGGGCAAGTAGACCTTTTTAGGAGAGTGATGTAAGCAGTGCATCTCCCCATGTCTGCCACAAAGCTGTTCTCCAAAGCGCATGTGAATGTCGACTCCTGTGCAAAACCTATAAAAAATCATCCTCAGGTGACTCTCTATGAGAACTTTAGTATCTGATACTCCAATGAGAACTTTAGTATCTGATACTGCATTGTAATTTCATTATGTTTACAGGGCTCTGCCTTTTGAAAAGTAGAAACCACATCATATTCTGCTCAGATTCCTAATCGGTAGCTTGGGAAACACAGCACTGATCATACAACATATTCAAAAGAGGCAGAATGAACTGACCAGCGGAAGGATGGACCTACCAGTGGGATGATTGATGGATCCAATTGGTTATTCCCTACTCTGGTGCAGAGACACCAAGGGAAATATCTTGCATATGTCAAGAGGTATTATGAACACCTCAAAATGTAATTTCAATATACTTTAAGTACTAATTTTATGGGGAAGATACATCAAAAATTAATATGTCCTAAGCCAAGGTTTTAGAATTATATTCCTACTCATTTAAATGAACCTATGTATCTCCTTTTAACCATTATTCTCATTTCCAGTTTTCACAATTTACAGTTTGGGGAAAGAGTTCATTTACTTCTTTTTTTTTTTTCCCTCCTAATTTTTAAGTAATTTCTATACCCAACATGTGGTCCAAATTTACAACCTCAAGATCAAGAGTCACATGCTCCATCAACTGAGCCAGCCAGGTTCCCCTAGTTTACCTAATTTTTAAATTCTGAGATAAACTGTGTTTATCTTGTATTGTGAAATAATTTCAATGGAAATTTTTGGATTTTTCTTTGATGACTTCTTTGGAGAATGCTTAGTAGCTCAGTAACACACATTCTTCATTTAATCAGTCAACAAATTGACTCTATGCCGGGCCCAGAGCCAAGCTTGGAAGACACACAGATAAAAGTGAAAGAATTGGACAAGAAGCTTTTTTTTCTAATGGAGGAGAGAGAACTGCAATCAGATGATTTACTACAGAGACTGAGAAGTGCTGTGACTGAAGTATAAACGACATGGATGGTGGAAAGGAAGGAACAAACATGAGGGATCCAAGAAAGGAACATCTTTAAGTAGTTGAGGGTTACTTATTTGGTTTTATCTCTCTGTGCACTTTTATAAGAGGGGAAGGACAGAAACAAGAAAAGCCTCAGAATGTCTAAGAATCCCTTTCCAGAAGGCAGTGGATCTCAGCAGGGTTGGTACTGCCCCCTAGGGGAAGGCTTTGGAAATTGTTGAGTCAAGGAACATCTGGTTTCCTGCTGACTGTAAAGATACTGGCATTTAGTGGGAAGGGCCAGAAATGCCAGAAGTCTTGCCATGCTCAGGACAGTCCTTCACCATGAAAAATTATCCCGACATTTAGCATGGTTTCCACATATTCCACTAGACATTCATGAAACTAAAGCCCTGTTTATAATTTCCTGAGCCCAGAATCTTAACTTTATTTTACACATAGAGATCTTCAAAGTTTTTAATATACCCTAAATTTTCTAGGATGGCCACTAACCCTGTATATCAATAAATGGACAAATCTGGCTGCTGTTGTTGTCGATATCTTTGCCATGAAAATCCATTCAGACCCCCATGTCACTGACAACACTACCACACATATGTTCCTGTGTAGGACCGGTGTTCCTGCATAGACATGAAAAATCCATGTTCACCTATAATAGGTAAAAGAGGGGGAAAAAAGGTAACAACTCTTCTTTCATTTCTTGTAGCTTATCCTCACGGGTTGAAAACGAAGTACTGGGGACGCCTGGGTGGCTCAGTTGGTTGGACGACTGCCTTCAGCTCAGGTCCTGATCCCGGGATCCCGGGATCGAGTCCCACATCGGGCTCCCAGCTCCATGGGGAGTCTGCCTCTCCCTCTGACCTTCTCCTCGCTCATGCTCTCTCTCACTGTCTCGCTCTCAAATAAATAAATAAAATCTTAAAAAAAACAAAAACAAAAACAAAACAACGAAGTACTCTGACTTGTTGTTGTTGCCTTCAAACATCTGTCAGCATTAATTTTTCCAGGAGCTTTCTAGACAGATAAATTATCCCTTAACTAAATAGATAAATTTGAAGAAATGCCTCTGAATTAACACTTTAGAAAAAAAAATCAGCCCTATAATGATCTTTTTCATTCTCTTCCTACCTACAGACTATTTACATATTATTTAGCATTTCTTCCATTCTGCCTAGACTAGTTCTTTAATACATGTCTGTCACTGTCATTTATCATTCATCTGCTCACTCAGGCAACAAACATTTAATGAGCACCCATCATGCCCCACGTGGTACATTAGCAGCTTGGCGCACAAGATTAATAAGTTCCAACTTTTGCCCTCAAGGAGTTCAGAGAGGTGGGAAAGAGAGGCAAATAACAAACAATTAGAGTGCCAGATGATATACAGTATTTTAGAAGGATATACATGAAGTATAAAAAGGCAATGTAATTGAAAATTTCAGTACCTTCTATTGAACCTTAGACATAGTAAGTGCTTAATAAGAGATTTTTAATATTATTCAAGTTGTTCCAAGACTGAAAATTGGGCAGATACATAGATGAGTTAAAATGGAAAAATAAGTAGGGGAGGAGGGTAGAGAGAGGGTGGTTGGGTTATGGACATTGGGGAGGGTATGTGCTATGGTGAGTGCTGGGAAGTGTGTAAGCCTGACGATTCACAGACCTGTACCTCTGGGGCTAATAATATATGTTAATAAAAAATAAAAAATAAATTTTTAAAAAGTACAGGTCCAGGGGCACCTGGGTGGCTCAGTGGGTTAAGCCTCTGCCTTCAGCCCAGGTCATGATTTCGGGGTCCTGGAATGTAGTCCCGCATTGGGCTCTCTGCTCAGCAGGGAGCTTGCTTCCTCCTCTCTCTCTGCCTACATCTCTCTTTCTCTCTGTGTGTCAGATAAATTAAAAAAAAAAAATTTTTAAAAAATACAGGTCCAAAAAAAAAAAAAAAAGGAAAAATAAGGCTCCTGCCAGCAAAATGAATGACATTCTGCAGTCAAATGCTCTACCACTGAGCTATACCCCCTAAAGTGAATGACATTCTGATTGAATGGGATATTCCAATAGCATGAAGAGAAGAATGGTTAATTTTTTCTTCAACCACCATTCTAGCAAGATTGCCTTGGCATGTGCCAGATACCATGCTATCTGCTGAGAATACAAGGCTGACTAAATCCCTGTTTTGTTTTGTTTTGATCTCAAAGAACTTAGTAGTACCATTTTTCCCCCCAGAACTAGGGATGCATATCCATATTGGGTGTAGTGGGATTGGATTTGATGGAGAAACTCATATAACACCACATCCCAGGCTCAGGGATGGAATCAATAGGGAGGAGGCTGACCCAGCTCAACAGGTCGTCAAAAGGGCTCCCATTTAGCAGCAAAGGGCACTGGCTCCAAGAGAACAGGAGTGAGCCAGAAGTCCCAAGAGAGGCAGGCAAGTCAGAACCCAGGGTGTGAATCCAAATTATAGAGGAAATAGTGTTTGAGGCAGTTCTTTAAATCCTCCCATAGAGAAGCTGTAGCAGAATGAGGAATAAGCCAACACGCATCAGGCAAGGCTTGGGGCCCTCTAAAAACATCAGACTGAAATCAGATTATGACAAAATGAGTAGTGGAGAGTCAAGCAATCAACCAGCAGGAAAGAGAAGAGTTCTGGGTGGTTACAAATTATATTCATTCATGATTCTATTTTTAATTTCTTGTGAGCCACAATTTCAGTGGGTATTCAAGACTATATATGTCCAGCTGCTAAAGAAATGCAATCAGCTGATTTTCCTTGTCTCCTCTTTCTCTTACTAATTAGGAGTTGGCTGAATCTTTAGTACAAGCTATCCCACGGTCCATCCATTCATCCATCCACTCAATAAACACTTATTACCAGCTACTAGGTAAAGCACCATCCTAGGGGATGGGAGGAAAAAGATAAATAGACCCGACCCCTGTCCTTCAGGGGGTCAGTGTTGGCAGGCCAGTCTGAGCATGGGAGAACAATAGTACAAAACACATCGATTTCAGCGACAGAATCTAGATCACTTTCTCTTTGTCAATAAATTTAAATGGGTATGCAGACAATAATCAATAAAGTGGTGCCTGCACAACTGTTACCAAGGAAATATTTAACTCAATTCCTTGATGCTACCGTCTGTGTGCAATCGGGCCGGGTTGGCATTCTGATTGCTCATGAGGAAAAAAGACAATGAAATACTCTAGTTCATATGCCAAGATGAAAAGCATCAATCTCAATCTCCGTGAAAGATGAAACTACTTTTGGAAAAAGAACAGTGAAGTCTATCAGTCTTTCTAAGGCAATGCAATCTTGAGGATGATACAGAGAGGGCAGAGGCAGTGGAGAAGTTCACAAGAATTTATACGGGGGAAAGGGAAATGATGAAATTTCTCCATCAATTTTATAGGAAGCTAAAAATAATACAAGACATACAGTCCACCCAAATGACAACTGTATTTTTTGAAAGGTATGTAATGTATTCTAGGTGCTAGATCATTGATTTGCTTATCATGAATAAATTCATCTTCATCTAACATATGAATGCCTTGATATTTACATAAGATTGTCTAAGTATGTAATTCAAATTAATCTGTAAAAATGAAATTCTGTATTTCCTCTTCTCTTCTCCCCTAACTGCCAACTTCTACCCCTTTCAACTTATATGTATATGCCAAATCTCCTTCTCCTCCTTCTTCTTCTTCTTCTTTTTTTTTTTTTTTAAGATTTTACTTTTAGGTAAAATCTTCACCCCAACATGGGGCTCGAACTCCCAACCATGAGATCAAGAGTCACTGACTGAGCCAGACAAGCTCTTTTTATTTCTAGCATTTACCAGTTGGCATTTCTAGTTCCCAGGTGCAAAACCTTCTGTTTTTTAACCACTAAAACTTATATTTATATAAATTTATATTACAAATAAAAGTCTTTAGTATTAAGTACATCTTAGCGGAATAACTTATAGTGACACTCCAAAGGTTAGTAGAACTTAGTTATTTGATATTTTCTGATTAACTTCTTCATGAGAATCTTTTCTCCATTGTTTTGCCAAATATCTGGATCTTTGCTGCCTTGTGACTCCCTGTCACACAGGAAGCACTTGGTAAATATTTGCCAAATTTACAGACAATGAGGGAGAATTGTGGTTAAGTGGGAGGCAAAGCCAACTAGGGATAAAAAACACAAATTCTGAAGCTAGACTGCCTGTTTTTGATTCCTGGTTCTGCTGTTGGTTGGTATGGAGATCTTGGGCAAGGTATTTAACTTCTTCATATCTATTTTCCCATCAGGGAAATGGGTATAAGAATACTACCTATCCCCATGGAATTGTTGTCTTGGTCAAATAATTTGAGGTATGTGAAGCTCTTAGAACATACTAAGCCTTAGAGAAATAAGTCAGTCGGAGAAAGACAACTATCATATGATCTCCCTGATATGAGGAAGTGGAGATGTAAGGTGCGGGGGTTTGGGGGGTAGGAAAAGAATAAATGAAACAAGATGAGATCGGGAGGGAGACAAACGATAAGAGACTCTTAATCTCACAAAACAAACTGAGGGCTGCCGGGGGGAGAGGGTAGGGAGAGGGTGGTGGGGTTATGGACATTGGGGAGAGTACGTGCTATGGTGAGTGCTGTGAAGTGTGTAAACCTGGTGATTCACAGACCTGTACCCCTGGGGCTAATAATACATTATATGTTAACTAAAAAATTAAAAAAAAAAAAGAACATACTAAGCTTGAGGAGCCTGGGTGGCTGGCTCAGTCAGTTAAGTGTCTAACTTCTGCTCAGGTCATGATCCCTGCTTGGCAGGAGTCTGCCTGCCCCTCTGCCCCCCTCCCCCCTTCTCACGCACTCATGCTCTCGCTCTCTCTCTCTCTCTCTCTCAAATAAAAAATAAAATCTTTAAGGAAAAAAACATACTAAGCCATATCAGTTTAACTGTTTTCTTGTCATTATTATTGTCCTTATTCTGGAAGGCTGAGGCTTAGGAAAGGAAGGCATTGGAGCAATGAGATTCAAAGAGGACACAGATGTTTTCTAGAGAAGAAATTAAGGGCCTATGGGTTTCTGTCTAATGTCCAGTTTCCTCATTCATACATGTATTTATCAGATGATTCTTGGGAGGAAGAAAAAGCATAAGTGGCTTTAGTACTCCTAGCAAAGAGTTACCTTCTCCCACTTCAACTTTTTGTTTGGCTAAATCATATCCATCTTTCAGGTCTTGGATTAGGCATGTTTTTTTCTAAGAAAACTTTATGACCTCAAAGACTGGCTCAGCTGCCTCTTTGATGTGCTCCTGCAGCCTCTTCTGTGGCATCTGACACACGTCATGGTTTCCCCTATGCTAGTTTGGAGATTTCCAATTCATTCCCTGTGGCACCCCTAACTCTTGGACCAGTACATAAAGGCAGAGGAGTAGTACAGAGGAGAGATGCATATATTTATTCAAAGTCTTGGAGAAAGGACAGTGTGCCATGGACAATATCAAGTTACCCACCCTGAATAACCTAAAGCTTATCACATCTGTCCTTAGGCCTAGCTTAATCCACCCAAGGGCTATGGTTGGGATACTTTCTTGCAGAAAATAACAGGAAGGTTCTCTGAAACATGTATTTTATTAGTATACCAACATGAGGCCCATTATAAAATATGTAGAAAAATAGAAATTTCGAAAAAAAAGTCCTTAATACACACACACGCACACCTCCTAATGTAACTTAAGATAAGTTTGGCAATGCCACTTACATCTTATTTGCTTAAGCTTGCATTGCCAGTATTATCTTCAATCCATGGTTTCTTGGCAAAAAATCCTACTCCATTCTCTGAGGGTTAGCTAAAATTAGAAATGAAAATCTGTAGGTCATCTAGGCAGGGACACTTAAAACTGAACACGGCAGGGACAGCCTTCTGTAAAATGGGTTTTCCACTCTTCCTTTGGCATTCCTGGAATATCATACGTGAGTGACATTGCACTACCCAACATAGGAATCAAGTCAGGGTACCAGGGTCGACCCATGTATCAAATATCTTTTGTTTGAAAAAACAGAAGTATAGATTTTCATTATCTTATTCATCCATATCTAATCAATCAGCAAATACTGTAAGTGACACCTTCAAAATACATTCAGAATCTGATCAATTCATCCAAAGCACCATATCTGTCCCAAGCTGTCATCATCTGAGTTAGCATAATGGCCTCCCAACTGATCTCCTTGTGTCTACCCTTGGCCTCTGAACTGTAGGCAACATATCCCATTAAAATATGTGCCCGCTATTTGCGCAAATGATTTTCTATCTTGCTCAGAAAGAATCCCAAGACCTTGCTATGACACTCAAGGCTTTCAATGATGTGTCTCCCACTACTTTCCTGCTTCCACAAAGAGGAATTCATTGGCCTTCTCATTTAACCTGGAGAGCTCACAGAGGGTAGAAGATGCATTTACTATAAATAAATATAATCAAGAAAGTTTCCCTCCAAGGTAGTCAACTGTTTCAAAGCCTTTCCACAACTAGACAGATTTCCTTCCGAGAAATTCAACAGGCAATGGAAGCCTGTCCCGATGCAGTCCTTCTGCCAATGAGCACCAGGACCAGAAAACTTTTCTGTTGAGTGGATGTTTATTTCCCTTATTTACCACAAATGCATGGTTTTACTTAAACAAAGAGCACATTTTCATTATTGAATTTTGTAGATAAGTCTTTGAAAACAATGCATGTAATAAAGATTATTTGTAATACCCACATCTGATGCATCATCTTCACAACTACACAGTTTAACGTGAATTTAAATTCAGCCAATAATTTCAAAGTGACAGTTTTATCTACAAAGCCTCCATTTCTATTTCAACCAATTTATTTAATGGAACAATTTAGAGCACTTGTTTAAACTGATCCAAATAACATTAAAAAAAAAATAAAGGGGAATAACTTTCAAATGCATTTTAATAACAGAAACCGCTGATTTTTAAAGCAATGACTCTTAGCTTCAAATGTGAATGTTAATTCTACAATTTCTTATTAAAGAGATGAAGGAAGAGAGCAATGTAACTGTTATAAAAATCAGCACTCTGCCATAAAATACCAAAACACAGATATTAAGACCTCAAATAAAATACATGCTGTGAAATGTAACAGGTGAAAACACTGAAAATAAAAAAGATATAAAATTATAAAGTTCAAACACACATTATACTTCTTTTCTCACTTCACTTGATTTCCTTCCATTGCTTTTTAAATGAATCTCATGTTCAAATAGTTGAAGAAACCTGGTGATTTTCTTTATTATAAGGGCGGAGATGGCAATGATTGAACACTCTGCATTTTCTTTGGTAATAGAAAGTATGATTTATGAGAGGAGAATAAAAATCTAAGAAAACCACTCGATAAATTATTCAATTTTCAGATCATGCTGATTTAGAGCAAATTTCCTCCATGCTGCCACTATGGAAAATGCAGTTTACTGGATTAGAACACAGTGTTTAAGAGAATATCTGGGTTTGCCTCCCTGTTTTTATTAATTTTGTGACTCTAGACAAAGCACGTCAACTCTTTGAAGTCCCACGACATTTATTTTTGAAAAAATGGGACAATGCTATATGTGGGCTATTTGAACATAATAAAAAAATAAAAATAAATAGAAAGCAAAAACAAAACTGTAAAACACTATGACCCATATGAATAGATAATAATAAATAATAAAAGAAAAAAACAATGGAAACAATGCCTCAAAGTACAAGATAGACACACTAGTGACACTGAAGATAGCTGGCACAAGGATAGACTTTTTAAAAAAATACTGTTTATTGGGGCACCTGGGTGGCTCAGTGGGTTAAAGCCTCTGCCTTCGGCTCCAGTCATGATCCCAGGATGCTGGGATCGAGCCCCACATCGGGATCTCTGCTTAGCAGGGAGCCTGCTTCCTCCTCTCTCTCTCTCTCTCTCTCTCTCTGCCTGCCTCTCTGCCTACTTGTGTTCTCTGTCAAGTAAATTAAAAAAAAAAATACTGTTTATTTTAATGTGTCTGAGAAAGTATGTCAAAAAGCGTACAGAGGCAATTTCTCAGGATAAGCCTAGGTACCACTATGGGAATCTCTTGTTCAGAAAGTAGTTCTTTTCAGTGTTCCTCTGAAACTTCATTTCCATAAACATGGACATTTAAAAAGCTAAAATTGTTTACACAAATGACTCAAATGTTGGGAAGAGAGTCAGGGTTTATGTGAATTATGTGAGAATTAAAGGAAAAAGTGAGAAAACATTCATAAAATATTTAGTATACTGTTGGAGTGTACTAAGAGTGCAATAATTGTTGTTACTATTTTTCCTTATAACCTATTACTGCCATATTACTATAATGCTAATAAACCAAATATACTCCACTCTGGCACTCTGGCACTCTGGCATTAAAGTACCACTGGGCTCAGTGAGAAGTTAAAGGTCAAAGGCAGAAGGAAGAGCCAAGGTGGTGAGGCCCCCAGAAAGACAAAAGCTGGGAGTCAGAGTGTAAAATCCATGGTCCCTAAGGGCAAGAATGGTGCTGCTTCTCTAGCCAAAAAGAAGGAAAACCACATCCCTAAAGAGGTCATTGCCCATGTGGCCAAGGAGGGGCCTAAAGCCAAGGCCTCTGCTAGTCCCAGGGATGAGTATCCATTATGATACATATCCAATATCCATTATGAGTATCCATACATAATAAAGCCATCATCTGTTACTTTCCAAACGATTTACAAATAAGCTGCATTAAGAAACTAAGATACCAAGGGGCACCTGGGTGGCTCAGTGGGTTAAGCTTCCAACTTTTGATTTTGGGTCAGGTCATGATCTCAGGCTCACTGGGCTTGTGATTCTCTCTCTCCCTTTGCCCCTCCCCCATCTTTACCCTCCTCCCCCTCCAACCCATGTGGCAAGAGCCCACTCATGGGCTCTCTCTCGAATGAATAAATAAATACAATCTTAAAAAAAAAAAAGACACTAGGAAATCAAGAAAGAATAAAAGAAATTAGAGGGGAAAAAGGTAGAGGGGTGCTCACAGAGGACAAATGAGCAAGGACCTGAAAATAAAAGAACATAAACCATTTATCGTAAGAATATTTGGCAATAGGTTGCAGTGACACTGGATCTAAGTAAATCTGCCTATAAAGTTTGAGGAATAATCACACCTAGTGAACAGTATCTCTACCATCCCCTTAACTTTTGAATCAGGACATGTGAAATAAATAAAATGGCTTTTTGCTTATTTTTTTAAAATCCAATAAGTAATGTAGTACATTCCACTTAATAAAGGTCCAAAACTTTTCCTGTAATTTTATTAAGTTTCTCTGAATAGTTCAAAAAATAATTTTTGTTTGTTTGGCTTTTTTCCAAAAAGAAGGAAAGAAAGACAACGTTAATTTCCAACATAATATTTCTTGGGAATTTTCCTTTTCAATGCACATTATGTGTTTCCACTTAATTGTAATTGTAGTTAGTATTTTCCTACAGTCAGTATTTCCCATGAAAATATGTGCTCAGCTTTTTGTGAACGCTTCATTTCTTTTAAATAAAATATTCTAAATTGTATCCTCTAATATATAAAGTGACTTTAATATTTTTGTATTCTAATTGTTATCACGAATTAACCCTATTTTTTTTTAACATTGGCAAAGGACCATTCAGTAATGATCTGAAGATAGTTAATGTCTAACTTAAAAATCCAGATGTCTTTAGTCATAGTAAGACCAAATTCCAGAGTCTATTTCTTATACCCACGAATTATTTGGGAACAGAACAAGGCTCAATCTGGTGAAACTTCAAATAATGGATATGCCATGTGATAGCAAAAGTTATCAAAAGTTTCACCTTGATAACCCGCCATGAATTTCTCACCCAGAAAAGGCGGCTATGGGCCAAAGGATAAGGTAGACACTCAAGCTTAGGGATAAAGCATATAAATGCCACCTAATGACAGTTAACACATGACAAATGACACTAGCTGTCTTTGGGGAGCTGGAAGAAACATATTAATGACACTACCAGTGCCTCACCGAATGCATCAAGAACCCACATGCACTCTCTGAAAATTAATTTAAAAAGGAATTTTTCTCTTCTTGCTTGAAAGGTGTAATACAACTACAATTATGTGATATGATCAAAAAGGAGCTCCTTCAGGTGGTTGAATTTGCCAGATAATTAAAGCTAATTTCTGGACAATAGACAAACAAATGACTTGAAATTGCCATTAAGCTTTATCAAATTGCTTATTGAATTTATCATCTTCAGTGATTGTCTTGGCATTAGGAAATATCCTAACTACTTTGATCTTTGGCCTTCACCGATGAAGCCTTTCCCTGCAACGTATCCTCTCTTACTACATAGTATTGTCCAATAAATGATCTTATAAAAACAGTAAGAAATAAATATAATAGATCTTTAAGAATGACCTCTGTTCTAGGATTTAACATTTTAAATATAGCAACATTTTTCTGAGTCCCAAATAAGAAAAAAGAAAATCTCTCTCTGAGAGCTAAAAGAAATACCTAATAATTTTTCACACCCTGGAACATGTAAATTTGTAACATGTTTCTCTGAGGAAAATATATATTTAATCATAAAGTAACTTGTTCATCAAAAGCTTCCTAGTGAGGCTGAATACCAAATTTGTACTTACTCCTTTTTATTTTTTAAGTCACAGCTAATGGGTTGAAAAATCAGATAACATTTTATAGCAGAAATTGAGATTCACCTGCTAGCCACGAACCATAAACATTATCATTATGAAGTTATAATGATAAAATTTTATTTGATATAAAATCAAGTGGTCCACCTATAAATCAGTTTAGTTTTAGTCTCTACTACATTTCTTATTTTTAGGAGAGAAAAAAAAAATCTAGCACATGGCTTTTACCAAGGTATCAAGTGGGAACAAATTTAGGATCTATCATTATCAAGATATTCTTAAAATATCTCATTAAGCTATCACTGTTAATCCTGTTTTCATTTTTTTTTTTTTTTAAGATTTTATTTATTTGACAGAGAGAGAGAGAGTGAGAGAGGAAACACAAGCAGGAGGAGTGAGAGAAGAAGCAGTCTTCTGCAGAGCAGGGAGTCTGACTTGGAGCTCGATCCCGGGACCCTGGGATCATGACCTGAGCCAAAGGCAGATGCTTAACTGACTGAGCCACCCAGGCACCCCAATCTTGTTTTCATTTTTCACCACTTAATTTAAAAATATTTTTATAAACAATACAGATTTTTGTTCTAGAAAAAATATTCATTGCTTATAATAGAACTTAGAAGGCTTATCAGAAACTTGAGAATTAGAAGAAGAAATTGATAGCCGAATATGTCAGAAACAGGGCCCTGGCTCAGTTTTTGCAGAAATGATATATTGTGAACTCATATTCTGAACACACTCTAAGTAGTAGAAAAAGTTCTGATGAAAGCGCATGTCAATAAATTTTGTACTTACTTTGCAGAGGCCAGGAGTCTGTAGTACACTGTAACTCTATCTCCTCCCCCCTGGTCCTTTCTGTCTTCTGCAGGATCTGCCTCATCTCACAGTGAACGTCCTCTGTCATGGACACTGGTTGATTGTTGACTGGTGTTTTACTCAACGTCTTCATATGCTGTTGAACTTCCGCCAAAAGAACAGCTTGTATTGCTTCAGTTACCTATAAAGATTTTTTTTTTAGTCATTTTGGCACGGGGGAAGATTATTACAAACGCTTGGAGTCTTCCATCAAGTTGAGAGCCTGGAATTTTGACTTAAATAGGTTTCACATAAAGTGTACCACTCCCATCCACTAGAATTGGCACCTGAAACAATTGAAATGCAGATACTGAGCACTGGAACCCAGACCAACACACTGTTCTTTTGCTAACACAAGAGATTCTAAAAGGAAAGTTGAAAGGAGTTGTCAATTCTTTCACCTAAGATACTTTCATTTCCACCAGAAGATAAAGAAAATGAATTTGAAGATATCATACTGTTTCTAAAGACAAGTTTAGCTCCTCAAATAATGTCTAGCTTGAAAGCACTATTTAGCTAAAAGCACTTGATTTAAACTCAGGTTTAATACAGAAAGCTGAAGACAAGACTTTAACAATAAATCTCACTAAATTGTTTGTATGTCGGGGCACCTGGGTGGCTCAATGGGTTAAAGCCTCTGCCTTTGGCTCCGGTCATGATCCCAGTATCTTGGGATTGAGCACTGCATCAGACTGTCTGCTCTGTGGGAAGCCTGTTTCTACCCCCCTCCCCCCTCTCTGCCTACTTGTGATCTCTGTCTGTCAAATAAATAAATAAAATATATATTTAAAAAAAATAAATTGTGTATATGTGTACATGGTTTTACACAGTTTAAAAATATTGCAAAGCTTGACTTCCAATTATTGTACATATTCAATCAAGGATCTGTGATTGGGTCGAGAGGGAAGGGAATGCCTGTCATAGACATCTAATCCAACATCTTCATTTTTTTAAATGAAGAAGCTGGGACAGGACATCCCATAGATATGATGAACAGGCCTTCCGACCGCTGATTCTATGTCCTTTGTAGTATATGTCCTCCCAAGTTTCTATATCCTCATCCCTTAGTAAAATCAGTGACAATGTACCTTAGTCTCTTCCTAGCTTGTTGACATATTTGTCACTAATATTAAAAGAGTAAGTAATATGAGTATCATCAAAAAAATAAGAGGAAGCAGAAATAACTGAATAAAACATATTAACCATAATGAGTAGGATACTCAGTCACAAAACTTAAAAGCGAATACTGAATGGCATTCACTCAATTAGAAACAAACTCAAACCCACACTTTGTGCTCAGTGTGAAATCAATACTCAGCACGGCTCCAATCCACAGGCAGATGGTACATCTTATAAGCATGTAATAATGCTATCATAATATCTGGTATACAGTGGGTACTAAATAAATGCTAATGGAATTGAAATAGATTCTGTACTTAAAAAATGTAAAGTGTACAAAGTAGAATTTATTGGTAATTTCTGACTATCAATACTTTAATCTCTTTAGTATATAAATACAGTAGATAAATTTTGTGATAGTTAGTAGGGATAGAATTTTCCCCAACAAAATATAAAATTTTTAGACAATATATTATATAACTTTTTGAATTTAATAATGAGCTCGAATTGAAAGCACTGCAGCTGTAAAGCTGTGTCCCAAATGCATAGAAATAATTTTCTTTGAAAAGACAGATGTGTAAAGCATTACACTCTTATGAGGGAATGTGCAGAGATTTAAGTGAAGATTTACAAATCCATTGGCTGGAAAGAGACGGCCACAAATCTGGGTCATATACTTATTACTAGAAGTATTACTATGCCATAGGCAAGCTAAAAACTTTAATGGTTTTCTACTAAAACCTTGACATAGCAAAGTTCTATAAAATAGCACAGAGCGTTACGAAGACTCACGAGAGCCCCTGTGGACTGCTTGTGGTTCCAATGTCCAGAATTTCCAGAAGAAAAGTATTTTCTCAACACTTGGTCCACACTGACTTTTCACATCTTTGCAGCATCTCCTGGGAAAGCACACCTTGTCCCTGGAGGCCTGGATGTCATGATTTCACCCACTGGTGTTAGATTATAAAATCCAGGGAATTTTAATGAAGCTTCAGAAACACGCAAATTAGCAACCCCAAAACCTTACTGTTGCTTTTTCAGCATTTATTTCTCTGTGGGACATATTACATGCATTAGAGGCAAAAGAGGCAATCTCCAGACGAACTCATTCATCTGCAAAATTAACACATTCTTATCCCCACCCCTCTTCACTTTGTGAGGTAGGATTTTGCTAGTTGACAGAAACATTCCATTACCACCTAAAATACATTAAGAAGTAGATTCAGCTTAACATGATTTGACTAACTGCTTAAATGAACAGCTTTATAAGGAATTTGAGGATTGGTTAATGAAGCATTTAATTGCAAGAGGCTCTGTTGCTCCCAGAGGACCCAGGAATTTTCATTCCCATTTTACAAGTGAGGAAAAGAATCAACCTATCTTCCAGAGTTATTCATCCAGTTAGCGGCAGAGATGAGAGGAGAACTTTGACGCTTGGACTTCCTACAAAGTGAGTAATAAATGCTCTGGTCACATTTGTCGTCCTGCCAGACTTTTACACAAGGTCATAGAATCATAGAACCTTAAAGGTCCATTAGTCCAAACATGTCCAAATCACATTAAAATTTATTTGAAGGCCAAATGAACAACTGCAAAAGACCTTTAGTTAGAGCAATTCAGGATAAATTTTCTGTTGAATTCTTTTCCTTCAGGATTTTTTCCCCTTGGTAAGGAATTCTTAGGCTACTGGGGGGAAAAAAATCTTGCCTTTAATAGAGACTCTTGGGATGTTTGCTAACACGCTGGTAAACATAAAAATGTACTAATGTTTATTTGATTGTCCCAGAGGCTTCTGCATAGCTAGTCATTCATTTGTTAAATATTTATTGACAGGCTGCCATGATTACTACTTTTCTGGGCATTGGTGATTGAGGGGTGAGTGAAACGGACTGAGTCCCTGCTCTCAGCAAGCTTCAATGACAGCAAGAAGACAGAAGATAAGCAAGCAAAAAAGCAAATGCTATCATTTCCATTAAAAGCAACTGCAACAAAGAAAATAAAACTGGGTAATGCCATAATGACTGAAGGCATGGAGTAGTGACAACATGAGGTAGGTAATCAGGGAAGACTTCTTGGAGGAGTTGACTTTTGAGAAAAAACTCAAACAATGAATGGAAAAATTAGAATTCCAGCCCAAGAGAGCAGTAAGGCCCTGAGGTGGAAATGAGCACTGTGTATTTTGGAAATAAAAAGGTCAGTGTGGCTAGTTTGAGCAGGGGGGAGAATGATGAATAAAGAGTTTAGGCTAGTGGCAAACCATGTAGAAACTCAAAGGCCATGGTAACGTGTTTCAATAACCATTCCAACTGTGTTTATTTGGTTTTGGGGTGCCAGCCCCAAAGTGTGTTCTGACTTAACTTTCTTTGTTTTCAATAAGCATTTGTAATTGGAATTATTGCTATGCTGGTCTTACAAAATTTGACATTTATTAAGCTCATGAAAAAGAATAAAGTTCCAATAAATATTCATCTAATCAACGCACAGATATTTATTGTACAATATACAAGCTACCCAGTAAGCTTTTAGGATCCACAAAAGCTTTAAAAGAGATAGAAGGACTTAAATTGGGCCTTGAAGAAACCCTTTCTCTTGATCAGCTTATAGATGAGGTACTTTTGAGACAGAAAAATAATTCCTAAGTCCACATACCAAATTCCCAGGCCTAGGCCTTTTATGTCATGGCATATTTTAAAATCAAATAATAGACAATTCTGCCACAAACTGGAATGTCAATAGGCAATAAGGTACGGTAACAACCAAAACATCCCTTCCTCAGGCCCCCTATTCATCCCACCTAACCTGTGCATCCTTGCATATGTCATTCTCTACTTTTTCCCTCATTATTAGTCTCTGCATTTGTCCTGTTAAATGAAATGCCCGAGGAGGAAATTTTCTGTGAGGACAACAGTAGCCACCTGTGGGTACTCTCGGGATAAGGAGAGTATGACTGAACCACTCACAGAATAGAAAGGCACAGCAGGAACTGTTCTAATAACTTCAAGAACATACTATGTCATACCTGCACAGACTGGTCTCTCCAACAGGAAATGAGCTTAAAAAGTGAAACGTCAGCTTCAGGTATATGGGCTTCATTCTTACCTAGAAATACAGAGAACACATTTGTTCTTGAGAATATTAAAACATGCATGCAACCCAATGATCCTCAACCCTGGCTCCATGTTAGAGTCACCTGGGGAGCATTTTCTTCACAAACACCAATGTCCGAGTTCAGAGATTCTGATTGAATCAGCCCCGGAAGACGGTAGGGCAGGAATGAAAACCCTGTGATACCCAATGATTTTCATGTGTAACCAGTCAAGAACCATTTAGTAATTTATTTATATTTCTAATGATTATACAAATACATATTCACATCAAATCAAATTCATCTTTATACCCTAAACCCATCTTCGTAACTTTTGCCAACAGAGTGGCAAATGAATAATGTTCCCACCCAAAACAGATGGCCAAATTTTACAATTCCTTCCTTATGCAAATAGATCCTGACATACTACCTTGCCATGAATTAGCATCTATCACACAGAAATCATATAAAAGACTTGCTTTGATTTGTCCTTACCCAATTATACTACTCTGATCAATAGATCTAGCACTTACGTTTTAATCTGACTCATTTTGTTATGTATTGTTTCTTTTAAGTTTGCCCTTTTGAATGTCCTTTCTATCTATTTGCCTTAATGTTCAGTGTGAAATTTTAAGAGTGAGCTAGGGCTTGGTTTATTTAAATTGATCCACAGAGTGTCCAGCAGCCCCCTACACAAAAAAGCACTTAATAAGTGCCTTTTCATTAATTGAAAATGTACATATTATCATCCAAATGAAAAATTGATCAATTAAGGCTTTCTGATGGCTAAAGTATATTATCTAGGTGCCAGATCATGGGAGTGAGATAAGGAAAAATGATGACGGCTTGCATTGGAGGGAAAATTACTCTGTCTATTTAAATGAATGTATTAATATGTGTTTGAAATTCTGGCATCAACTCTTTAAGTTAGTATTAGTTCAGTATGCTTTTCATTGAATTTCATTTTATATATTAATAGATAAGTATATGTGTGTATATATGCACAAATACATATTTTATAAATATTATATGTTATATATATATTTTTAGTGGTCAAGGGAAATGTGATAGGAGAATATTAAAGAGACATATATGAAACTTCTGACTCATTAATATTGTTATTTTTCCCTGATGGAACATATGATGTGAATTTGAAATGACCAAGATCAGTGCATAAAACATGTAAGTATGATAGAGCACTACGATTTTGAAGTCATATTTTCCATTTCTTTGTGAGCACAGCAGGTAAGAGAAAATTTTCCTTTGATCTCTGTTCTTCCCCTCCTCTCTCATTCTGTTGACCTTGTGACTCTACCATCAAAGCTAAGTATTGGTCTCAACTTTAGCTACTTACTGGCATCATGGGGTACTTCACAGTGCACTTTAATGTGATGTTAAAATTTTAATATGAGGTAGAAATGAGAGCCAACTTTTCTTGGCCATGTCAGTGAACTAAAGAATTAATTGCAACATCAGAGAGAAAGATAAAAAGAAAACACCCCAGGCTTACCAATAGTACTGAGTCACCATTTTTGCTGACAGAAGTGGGCAGTGGTTCCTACCACTCTTTAGAATGAGCACCTCAGAGTATTATTTTATTCAGGCTTTGACTTTACCGAATTAATAGCATAAAGTGAACCCCTCCTTTCCCTTCACCTCCCGTCTTCCAATTACTAAAACACAAAACCATGTTCCTTAGGATCTATGTGAATCTTAAGTGCTGCAAGTGCCGCCTCTAAACATGGGAGAGACTATTCAGTAGTAAACTTGCACCTGCTACTTTGGTTGGGGCTGCCGGAGGAAAAGCTGGGGCGTCCGCAGCTCTGGTTAGCAATTCTCTCCATCTCTGCAGAAATCACTTACATTCTGCTTTAAACTCCAATCCTTTTCGCAATGTTATAAAAAATAAAAATAAGGAGAAATGCTCTAATAAGGGCTACGGCTTGAGGAGAAGGCAGGCAGCCCAGACTGGGACCTTTTAGAGGGAATACTAGTTGGGATCCTGAGAAGTGTGCTGATGTAATGCAAAGAGCAAGTGGTTTGGGACCAGAGTTGGCCTGGAATCCTGGCCCCTCTGCTCAGCAGCTCTTTGCCTCTGAATGAATCATCTAACTTCCATGAGCCCCAATTTTCCCAAGGGTAAAACAAGATAGTTCTTCCTACTGTGCAAGGTTGTTTCTATATAGAGAGAATATGTGTAAAGCCAATGGCATAATTCTTTGAATATACTAGACACACAAACATTGGAAGCTATTAATAACTCTCAGTTTAAAATATTCCAAATATTCTTTTTAGTAGCCTTGAGAAGGCCCCTTTGGACTATTATTCAGGGCATCTCAATGTGTCGATGGCATAATGCAGAACTTCATCAAGTCTAAAATCTCATTCCCATTTTACAAGTGTAGTAAATACAGGTTTAAAGGAGTAAAAGACATGCCCAAAGCTGTACAAGTAGTAAGTGGCAGAACTAGATCTTAAACCTCAGCCATCTGTTTCCAAAACCATTATTCTATTTACTATTCACACATGAATCCAAAGGTATTTGCTTAATTCCTTGAAGGCTTTGTTCTGGGAATTGAGGATACAGCAGTAAATAAAATTGTCATAAAAAATAATAACCCCCATGGAGCTTACACTTTAGTAGCAGGACACAGATGGCAAATGAAAAAAAAAAAAGGTATATATTACATTAGAGAGTGAAAAGAATTATGGAAAACAGTAAAGGAGGGAATGGGACAGAGTGTGCTGGGGAGAAAGGAGGGCACATTCATTGATAGAATGGCATCCAAGCAAGAACCAAGGATGTAAGATGGAGGCGGGAGGCAGCTGGTTGACCTCTGTGATCTGAGGAAAGAGCATTCCAGGCAGCAGAAGAGCTAGCACAAAGGCCCTAAGACCTGCCCATCTTGTTTGGGTCAGAGCAAAAGGTCCGGTGTAGCTAGATCACATGAAGCAAGGGGTAAGTAAGTACAAAGAGATGGGGTCAGATGGGAGTGGTGGTCCATGCAATGACAGAAGCAGAACAACCAGGGGCGCCTCGGTGGCTCACTGGGTTGAGCCTCTGCCTTCAGCTCAAGTCATGATCTCAGGGTCCTGGGATTGAGTCCCGCATCAGGCTCTCTGCTCAGCGGGGAGCCTGCTTCCCTCTCTGTCTCTGCCTGCCTCTCTGCCTACTTGTTATCCCTTGCTCTGTCAAATAAATAAATAAAATATTAAAAAAAAAAAAAAGCAGAACAACCAGGTTATACTGGGCCTTGTACGCTCTCCTAAAGACTGTGCCTTTTAGTCAGAGCAGAACAGAAAGCAGCTGAAAGGTTTTAAGCAGAAGCATAAGGTTCTGACTTAGTTTCCAATGGGTCATTCTGGCTGCTTGATGGTGAATAGAGTACAGGAAGGAGAAATAGGAGCCGAAGGGTGGTTAGGAGGCAAGGAGGGATGAAGGCTCTGGGGTGTGGTCTGTGGGTAAATAGAAACAGAATCTGGGATATATTCTGAAGGGAGAACCAATATATTTACTAAAAGATTGGATGTGGGGTGCAAAAAAAAAAAAAAAAAGGTCAGGGAGGGGTGAGTCAAAATGACACCAAAATTCTTGGCTTGAATCACTAGAAGGGTAGATTTGCTCTACTGAGATGTCAAAGATTTAGAGAAGCAGGTTTTGAGGATAAATTGGCTATCTGGCATCAAAAGAAAATCTAAACACCAAGACTATTACTCAGAAGAATTCAAGAATCATTATATAACCTTCTGAAAAAGCTATAAAATTCTCTAATATAATAATCATTTATTTGGTAATAAAGATACTGATGTAATAAACTTCCCCATAAATCACAGGTGACCTTAATTTAATATCCAAATATTTCTTTTGCCAAAAAGTTTCAGACTTCAGGCATTTCAAAGATCATTTGACAAAATTCATCACATTACATGTCTTGTAACATTATTCATTTTAATGAAAAAAATCACCTTATTTCAAATATAAGCAAAATACAAAAGTATAGCCATGTGAAATGCAGACTAAATCAAACAATAAATGCAAACACTGCTTATTCCAAACTGTAGCAGAAGAACCAGTCATAGATGGGCCAGTTATTCTATTTCATAGAGAAAAAAAAATCAGACTTGTATCTGTAAGTTCTTTACCATTTCGTAAGTAACCACAGAAGCTTGAAATAGTAAAAACTTCATTCCCAGGACTTTTTGCCTTGTTGTGCACAGATTCCATTTTGAAAGACCTGTCGGGGGAAAAATAGAGGATATCATTAAAGATATATGAAAAGTATTTTTAGAAATAAATTGAAGATTTGAGTGTATGACCACTTCAAAAAAATTCGGGAACTGAACACAGGTTACTTTTTTAGCAATGTTCTCTAACATTAATCTCTTTGGTAAATTTCCCCACTTTGTTCCTACCTAAAACCTTAATCCCAGTTTTGAATTTTAGGCTACCAGAATTATTTTGTGACTCACTTTTCCAGGAGGAGCTCCACAACGATAGGTCATGTAATTTGTGGTTAATGCAATATATTCTGAATCCTAATATGTTGACATCTGCCACAGTTCTCCACAGGTCCTGTAAGGACCTGAGGAAGATGGGTCTACTCCAGACCAGTGATTTAATCATAGCAACTTTCAGATACTGTTCAGGGATATTCTCATAGGCAGAAGGCTCTTTCCTTAAAATGCAGTTACGCCATGCACCCCATTGTGAAGCCCACAAGGATTTCTCCACATTCACAACCACAGTGAAATGTTAGTGAAATGGACAAATCCAATGCACATTACTTTGATTTCCAAAAAAATGCCATGCTGTCCAACAGCAGATCCAAGTTGAAGTGACTGACTTCCGGAAACAGTCTCTAATCCGGACAACTCCTTCAATAATTTTTTTTTAATGAAGAATTTCATAAAGAGTTAACTAACGTATGGCGGCAATTTTTAGTGGAAGGCAGGCTAACAGCCCGCGATCCCCCCTCAGGGCAGCAGACACACCCTGTACATCCTGAACTCTGCATCTGCAGCCGACTCAGAATGAAAACCTCCATCACACAGTAACCAAGTCCCTCACTGGCTCTGTGGGATCATGATTAGGCAGATAGAATTTGTTAACAACCCACGTTTTCAAGAATTTGAAGAAATCTTAGCGGCCACCTAGCCCACAAACCTCATTTTCTAAATAAGGAAAGCAAGGCTCAGAGGGGCTAAGTGACTTGTCCAGAGCTACACGTGGCTAGTTAAACAACAAAAGCAGGATTTATTCCCAGGTTTTCAGGCTCCAGGCTGACTGCATTTTTTGGCTTATCATACGTTCAGTGCTTCGTAATTTTCTTAGTCATAGGAAGAAGAGAAAAGTAAAAGAAGGCTATATGAAACTTAAACGTGTGTATATATGTGTGTGTATATATAATATGTATTATATATACATATTATGTATGAAAAGAAAACAGAGAAAAATTTAGTATACAAACCACAGAATTTTACCAGTCTATGTCTCCATATTAGGGTCACAGAACAGAAAATGGGAAACCTGGTAGTATAGAAGCATTATAATGGAAGGAAACATAACATTGGATCCTAAATAACCCACATAGCCTTCCTACCAAAGGGTAGTCCCACTGAGGGCAGGAATGGTGCTGACCCTTCAGTGCCTGGAACTGCACTCCTATCACAGAATAGAACCGTCAAGGACCGTTTACCACCACATAGTGGGAAGTGCTTTCTGTAAAAGCGTTCCCATGGTTTCATCTCACACTAATTATTCTCTTTACTCTGAACACCAAGATACTTACCTATACTACCAAGATTTTTTCCGCATTTCTTTACCCTACTTTTGGTGTTTTCTATTTATTAATGTGCCTTTTTTTTAAATCATTTGAATCAAATGAGAAATTTCTTCTGTAGACTAGTGCTAAGGATACATGTTGTAAATTGTAAATTCAATCCTCTAATGTCAGACTGAAAAACTATACTGAATTTTAGCAGTAGAAGAAGGTAGACACACAGAGTTAAGGTTAGTAATGAATCAGGCTCTGGAATTAGACTGGTGCTCAGCTTTGAATCAGCCTCTAAGAAGCTGAATTAATCTTGGAGTTGATACCTTTTCGCCATAAGACTCAATATCCTCATCTTTACAAAGAGCAAAATAATAGTACCTATATGCCAGCCTTGCATATGAAGTGAAATCAGGTAAGTAAAGTACTTACATGGTGACTAATAGATATTAAATATTCAAAAAACAAGAGCTATTTTTATTCAACTGTACTTTCTGTAAATGAATTACTGATTGCCACCTCTAGTTTAGTACACCAAAGTATAAATTAAATGGTGGGACTTGGGCTCTGAAACTGTAAAACTTTCTCCGATAATATATGAAATATATTATCACTGGCATTTACTTAAATGTTCTTTGTTCATATTTAATTCACAGCAAGTAAAATGGATTTCAAGGTGTGTATGAATCAATCTATGTATCGTCTATCTCTCAGTCTACCTATCTATTAAATCATTCAGCGCCCAGCACTAATGATTTTCCTGGCACATATTATGAGAGCAATGGATATTTTTTGAATGAATAAATTTTAAAATATATAGATTCATTGCCCAAATTATTCTTTGATCCCAAAGAATTAAGAGGAAGTTTTTTTTAAATGTGTTTTGAGCTGAAGGAGCTGTTGCATATTTACTCTTGATCTGAAAAAAGGAAGAAAGGAAGGAAGAGGAGGGAGGGAGGGAGGGTAGAGAGCCAAATACAGCAAATAATTATGATTCTTTTAATGTCCCAAATAATAGTAGTCAAAATATTTATGCACATCTTACCTGTCAGTTCCACATGCCAACTCTAAAGGCATGTTAACTAACTTATTAACTACAAATAGTCTGCTCAGTAAATAAACTATAGTATCCGACTCTTGCAAAGAATCACAATTATTCTCCAGTCCTCTTGGTATCCCAACCTGATTTGGAAGAGTGGACGTGTATTTATTGGACAAGTCTAAAACTTTTTTGGAAAATAAATTAACTTTTGAATAGTCTGTTTTCATTTCAGCACTGCATACATCCCACCCCGGCAGCATCAATGAGAAGCGGTCTTCATTTGCAGCAAGTCCTAAAGAAACAGAACCCTGAAGCTTTAAAATATTGAGATGCTTAATGCAGAGATTATCTAATTCTTTATCCAGTCCCCATGGCAAAAAGCAAGATAGGAACAATTTAGCTGCATCTATTGTGATGCTGGCATCCACTTTTCTTGATGGCCCGGGGTGCATCTTTTTGGAGTTCTTCGTTTTCTTCTGCCTTTTAATGCCATCACTTTCTTCTAAGAATTTGACAGCATTATCTCCTTGGGCTGGGTTTTCACCAAAAGGCTTGGTTTGCACCTCTGCTGAGAGAGAACCACAGGCAGTTTTATTTCTTTTCAGCGTCAGTGTTTTCTTCTCCACTGTGCTTTTGGCTCTTCTCAGGATCTCACTACCATAGAATGAATTAGAAGGGTCAACGTCACAGATTGGAGTTGGCAGCAAAAGTTCAACAAGATTTTCCAGATCAAATAGAAGGATATGAAAGCCAATGCTACTCCATTTTGTCTTCACAGGCAAGACATTAAAAGGTCCTGAGAAAGACTTGGCATCAGCAACCTAAAGGAGATTAAGGAAAAAAAAAATTATGTGTCAGGGTTTTTATTTTTCAAGTGATTTTATTAAAAGTTCCATATTAAAATGGCATAAAATGAAAGCATTAAGTAGCAGTACAACTAAAGCCATTTCAATTATTTTGTCTGTTAGGAAAACTTCCCTCTAAATTAAACAGTCTATATTCCTAAAAAACTTTTTCTTTTCCTTCTTAAAACCTTTATTTTTCTTTGAAAAAAAATATGAATTAGGCCTAGGAAGTAAGATAGCATCAGATTAATATCTTTTCTTATCTGATTTCTTATCTTCCTATCAACATAGCCATGAAGACACACAAAGTGGGAAAAGTGGGTTTGAAAATTAAGGAGGAGAACA
The DNA here is from genome assembly GCF_010015895.1 of Lontra canadensis. Classification (NCBI taxonomy): domain Eukaryota; kingdom Metazoa; phylum Chordata; class Mammalia; order Carnivora; family Mustelidae; genus Lontra; species Lontra canadensis. The sequence continues at coordinate 8,359,728 of NW_022631006.1, read as the reverse complement.
TTGATATGCCTGGGTGGTTCATTCGGTTAAGTGTCTGCCTTTGGCTCAGGTCATGATCCCAGGGTCCTGGGATCAAGCCCTGCATCAGGCTTCCCACTGAGCAGGGAGCCCAAGTGGGGGCTTGATCCCAGGTCCTTGGGGATCATCACCTGAGCCGAAGGCAGACGCTTAATGACTGAGCCACCCAAGCACCCCAGGTTCACACAATTTTTTAATTGTTTAATACTTTTTTCATTTTTGTGTTTGGTTTGCAATAGGACATACTTTTCATGTTTTTTTTTTTTTTTTTAAATCTTGATATCAGTTGCTCCAGTATCATTTGCAAACTTGTTCTTTTCTCACTGATCTGCTGCCTGGGACACTATTCAATTAATCTATTCCATAGTATAATAGCTTTACAAAAAGACTTCAGATCTGGTGGTGAGGTTCTCCTATCCAGTTGTTTATACAGTCTTTTATTCTTTCACATAAGTTTGAGGATGTTCATCAAGTTCCAGACTGTATCTCCCACTTACTTAGACCATGCTTAATTTCTTTTGATCGTTTAATGGTTGTTCAGAGGGATGTTTATATTATTTGCTTATCAATTTTTTAAACTTCCTGTAGCTATGGGTCCTTTTTCATTTCTGATATTATTGCTTTTGCTTTTTTTCTTGCCAGAAGTTTATCGATTTTGATATTCTCTTCAAAGAATCAAAATTTTACTTTGTAGGTCCTCTCAATGGAATAATGTTTTCCTTGGAAGACCATTTCCTTGAGTAAACTATTTTAATTTCATTTATTTTCTCATAGCATTTTTGAAGGCATTAATTCTCCAGTCTTCCGGTTTCCTTTGATGCATTTGAGATGTTAGCTAGTACTCTGTCACTCTGTCTGTCTTTCCTGTCTGCTGCTTTTTAGATCTTTTTGTCTTTACTATTCTGCATAAAATCATAGAATCACTAGAATTCGTTTAGGTGTGTTTCCCCCCAATCCTACATTGTATCTGAGTATTTCTATGTCTCCTTAATTTTGTTCGGTTCTCAGACCTACCTTTTTGAATGTTTTCCCTCCGCATCCCTTTCACCCCATACAGAACTCTAATGAGCTCATTTGTCAGACACACTATTTTCTCTCTCTCTCTCTCTCTCTTTTTTTTTTTTTAAATTTCTTTGTCTCTCTGTGCCTCATGCTGGACATCACTTTGGAATTCTCCTTTAGTTTGCCTATTTTCTTCTCACCTGTCTCTCCTATAATATTTAACTTACCCACTGAGTTTTTTAATTTTGAGTTTTACATTTTTAATCTCTATCCGTTCCATTTGGTCCCTTTAAAAAACAAACTTCATTTTTACAGTCAGTTATTTCTTCCTTATATTTTTAAACCATTATTCTTCTAAAGGTACTTATTTTGTATAATACATCTATAATTCCAATTTTTAAAATCCTTGTGAGTATGACTCTGCTTTTTTATTTTGGTGGTGCTTTTCTGTCTCCTTATGTTTTGTGACTGTGTATGTGCATGGGTGTGTGCATGTGTGTGCATTTGGGAAACGTTACCAGTGAGAAGCCTTCGAGTCATGGGTTGAAAATGCATTCTTCAAGAGAGAATCTGTGTTTGTGACTGCCAGGTACCCAAGGGGTACAGATGTTTATTTTACTAGCCCACTAATAGTTAGAAATTAGGTTTGTATATAGAATTGAAAATTAAAATTCAGTTAATAAAAATAAAATAAAATTATAAAATAAAAAATAAATAAAGTTATATAAAAAATAAATAAAGTTAATAAAAATAAAATAAAAAAATAAAATTCATGGGTTATATGTTCCAAAGATTCCTAGTAGATGCCTTAGGTGGCAGATAACTCTGAGCTATACATTTACTATATTTTCCCCTATGCATACCTACCTATGATAAAGTTTAATTTATAAGTTAAGCACAGGAAGAGATTAACAGTAATAACTAATAATAAAAGAGAACACTTAGAAGAATATAGTGAAATAAAAGCTATGTGAATGTGGTCTCTCTCTCTCTCTCTCTCAAAATATCTTATTGTACTGTACTCACCCTACTTTTTGTGATAATGTGAGATGATAAAATGTCTAGTGATGAGATGAAATTAGCTAAATGACATAGGCACTGTGGTGCAGCTTTAGGTTACTACTGGCCTGATGATATGTCAGGAGGAGGGTCATTGGCTTCTGACCCATGGGTAACTGAAACTGTTGATAAGGGGGGACTACTGTATTTAGTTTTGATAAGGAAGAGAGGAAATGGGCGCTCGCTTACATTTCACGATGAGTATAAATTGGCATCTTTTTATAAAAGGTAATTGGCAAAATGTATCGACAACCTTAAAATATTACATAACCTTGGATATAGAAATGACTTTCCTAAGGGTAAAATTACAAAGATACTCAAAATTATATGAAAAAGAATGTTCGTTGTAGAAATTTTTACATCAATAAGCTGAAAATAACTTGAATGTCCCGCAATATAGATTTGGCTAAATAGATTATAATATGTGCACATATTAAAATACTAAGCAGATTAAAAAAGATTAAAAAGAGGTTTGTGGGGTTTTTTTTGGTAAAATATATAATACCACAGCAAGAAATTCACAGTGTCTACGGAAGATACCTAGATTAAATCGTGTAATCCCATTTTTATAAAATTGCAGAGATTTCTCAATATCTCCTTTTAACTGTATCTATTTCTTAAAGTTTTATTTTTAAGTATTCTCTACACCCAGCATGGGGCTTGAACTCACAATCCTGAGATTAAAAGTCATGTGCTCTATTGACTGAGCCAGCCAGGTAATAAGAATTGCCAAGGAAAATGTCAATAATAGATACGGCTATCTAAATGGTTTTAACATTGTGCCTCCCTCCCCCAAAATACATTAATCAGATTAAATTTAAAAGTGTAAGAAGATTTGCTAGTAAATCGAAGGCCAATATTTTAGATATATAAGCAGCTCACAAAAATTAATTAGCAAAATACTTGTATCTCAAGAAATAATATGAGCAAAAGAGACAAAAATACCACTGAGGGACATAGTTTTTAATCCATTTGTCTCAATAAAAATAAAACAAGTATAAAATTTTATATACCACACTGGTTTTGAGCCCTTACATTTGCTAAAATTTTTTCAAACTTACAGAAAACAAAAAGGAGCCCATGCTGTTGAGTGCTCATTTTAACAGGACTCTGATGACATCTAGATGGCCTTATCTTTTCTCAGAAACATCACAGTTATATGTATCAAGAGTCTTAAAAATATACACTGTCATTCTTTCAGGGTACTTGGGTGGCTCAGTAAAATAAACATCTGACTATTTGATTTCAGCTTGGGTCATGATCTCAGGGTCCTGCGATCCAGCACCCAGCTGGGCTCCACACTCAGTGGGACATCTGCTTGAGATTCTCTCTCTCCCTCTCCCTTTGTCCCCCTGCTCCATATTCCCTCTCTCTGCCTCTCTCTCTCTCAAATCAATCAATCAATCAGTCTTTAAGAAATATTCACTATCCATGTGATATGATAAGCACTGAGTGTTATACGCAACTAATGAATCATTGAATACTACATCAAAAACTAATGATGTATTATATGCTGGCTAATTGAACATAATAAAAAAAAAAAAGAAAAATCTCTAAGCCACCAAAAAAAAAAAAATTCACTATCATTGTCTCTAATTGAGATGCTACTTCATGTTCTTGGAGGATAGTATACCCAGATCTATGCTGTGGGTTTATCTCTGTTTTCATTCATTCAGCAGACATTGAAGAGGTCCTTGTGGGGGACCTCTTAAGTAGAACATGGTATGAGTAGCTGTCCACAGAATATGGAACAAGACTCAGCAACTGCATAGTTACAGATCCCACCCTTTACACTCAGAAGAGGAGAGAGATAGGTGCCCAGCAAGGACCTCATAGCCAGGACAAGGGCAGAGTAAGGGCCAATGTAGGAAGCTATGAAGGCCTGAAGCAGGCACCTCATATCCGACCTTGATGACCCACGAAGTCTAAGCAGAAGTGACAACAAACCACAATCTGAAAGATTAAGGAGAAATGAACTAAAGAAATGGGCAAGACCAAGTACTCGAGGCAAAGAGAACAACATGAGAAGACCCAAGAAGTGTTGGCTGGAGTTGGGGTGAGGACATATGTAGAACTATGTACTGGGACAATTTTAGTATGGATGGAGAGCAGAATATGGAAATGCAGATGAGCCAGACAGGACAGGAGCCACATTGCATTAAAGCCTTGCAAACTCTGTTGAGTTTCAAATTTATTCCTCTGTGACCCTTGAAGGGGTATGTAAGTAAGGAAGTTGCTGATTCCCAAACTCTAGCTATGATTACTTCTGAACTGCAGGCTAATCAACCAGACTAAGACAGAGTTCCACTCTCCTATGCAGTTCCACTTCCCCAAACTGTAATCTCTGGCCACAGTATCTAGACTTCTCAATTACTGGGCCAATCAAAATCATAGCAATGATTCTGGCAATATGACACACTCCCTGGTTTGGTCTCATCCTCTTATTTTGTGATCACACAGCCAAAATAGACCCATTGCAGTGTTGTAAACAAAAATCCTAAGTTTCCCTCCCTAACCATAATCACTTTAAGCCTCAGGAGCAACTGAACACTTTAGAATATTTTCAATTTTATTCCAAGTTTTTTTTTTTCAAGATTTATTTATTTATTTGAGGGAGAGAGAGAGTGAGGGGGAGGGTGGATGGGAGGGATAGAGGGAGAAGGAAAGGAGCTAGATGCAGGGCTTGATCTCAAGACCCTACGTTACAACCTGAGCCTAAACCAAGAAGCATAAGCTTAACCAACTGCATCACCCAGGAGCCCGCTAAGTTTTTTTTTTTTTTTTAACATATAATAAAGTTGTTTTTCATTTGGAAACAAGTCAATTTAGATTATAAGTATAAACCACTGTTATATCTTAATGTCCTAAAATGAATATTATAATTCTAGACTATATCATTGTTTAAAAATGTTTAACTCTGTTAAAAAATAGTATATTTTTAAAGTCATGTCATCAATGGACTTTAAAAATATTATTACCATCATTTTGAACATAAGCAATATAGAATGACAACAAATGTCAATAATAGTAATTATTGAGCTTTCACATTATAGACCGGACATGCACAATATTTAGTAATGTTTAGCAAAGGCTATAGTAAATGTTAACCTTATTTATATTTATATGGTACTATACACAATATATTCTGCTGACAAGAATTCTATTAAAAACAGCCTGCTAAAAGAAATTAAAAAATAGAAGTGTTTTGCTAAATCATGACCGAATAACATTGTAAAAAATATAAATATATTACTTCTGGAATGATAAAGTATATGTAAACCATCATTTTAAAACAAGTATTTTAGAAACATTCATCAATCTGATTATAATTAAAAAGTCGAGAACAAGTAATTGAAGACAAAAAAGAATTTCATTGAATCTATGTCACTGCAAAAGTGTGAGGGCTAAATATAAATTTTAAGTTATTAGTCCATGTGTTGCTGACAGAATGTTCTCTGATTGCCTGACAGCTCCCCAAAATGTGCTGTCCAGGCTTTGCACAAATAGAAAAGGTGCTGGTCTTTTCCCCAATATCCCATCACCGTTACAACCACTCTCTGAAGTTCCAGGCTGAAGCAAGAGAGGAGGTGTGTTTACAATCTGGATGGCAAGAGGTAGCACTAAGGGACAATGGTCCATTCCAGCCTCTGAACTTTGGGAGCCTGGGGAGTAAAATGGTTCTGATATATCTACATGTGAATGCTCTCAACAGCAGGTGGGGAGTAGGAAGAGGCACATAGAAATGAGCTCTTTGTCTGAGTACACAGACTTCGGGAAAAGCTACTGAGTCAGAAAGTCCGCAAGTGAATCCCAGATGGTCAGCGGAACAGAAATTATTCCTCCACTCCCCACAAGAACTCAAAATAAATGACAAGTAAAACTAAAGTCAACAACACAAAACTCAAACTCTCAAAAACCCAATAGACACATAAAAAGGAAGCACCGGAAGGACCCAAAACTTTAGAAGAAAAAATGTGATAGATGTGAAGGTGTAAGTCTAACATCTTTATTTTAAGAAGTCTATTCATTTACTTATTTTTCCTTTTTCCTGCTGTGTTCAGCTTGTGCCTCTTCTTTTTTCTATCTGATTCAGAAAGACAAAATGGTTAAACAAGACTGGTTTTACCCCCTGCCTTTGAAGGTGGAAATGCACTGACAACATGTTCTGATAAAACTTCTCTCTGAAAACATATTGGATCCCCCACTGAGTTTGTTGTGAAAGGATCTGACCTGCCCAACCTACAACCACAAAATAAGTTTGATAAAACTGATGATTAAAACTATCTTCTCTTCTCACTTTTGTGGCTGTGTGCAATAATACCTAATACAAATATTTAAATACTATATGAAAAGACATAGATGCTAGATGCAGAAATATTCTAGGTATTTGCAGGAAGAATTTAGAAATTAGCTGATCTTAAGGGAAAATGAGGAACAGAGAAGTAAAGTGACTTGTTGGGTTCCTCATTTGGTAAATAGCCAAGTCAGGGCTCCCAAATCCATTTTTTTCCCCCTGACTATTCTTCGGATGACATTCTATGACTTATATTTCTCCAAGAATAGAATGGTGTTTCTTATTTATTATTTCTAAGATGTATGAAGGAGCCTCATTAGCTAAGCATTCATTGAAGGAAATACCATATTCACAGATGTATAAAAACGAAAAAGCCATCATTATAGGAAAACATTCACTAATGAACTCATCACTTATAAAACTAGTGCCTCCCTTTTTAACATAAAGTCCCACCCCACCCATTAGTCAGGCTTTGACTGATTATTAAATGATGTGTTCCCATCACAAAGTAGATAGCAAACGCTGTAAAAAATGAAAATGAAGGATTACACTGAATGCCAGAATTGAGTCTTACCCAATGCCAATGACAATCAAGGATCCAGCAGGGGAGACCAATTAACAACTGAAGAAGAGAAAACTAATTCAGATGCTTCAAATGACAAAACTTTTAATATAATTCTCTTTTCAATACTTTTCTAAAATAACTGCGAATTGTGAAATTCAAAAATGAAGTAAAAAGTGACAGATTGTGTACCATACAATTAAATTAGAAAAAAAATCCTCCTTCTCCTCCCTCCTCTTCTTCGCTTCTTCTCCTTCTCTTCCTCCTTCCCCTTCTTCATTTCCTACTTCCCAAATCAATAGTTTTCAAATAGCAGTATTCAAGAATATTCACAGAATGAAAGAAGTATCTATCTCCTACACAATCAGAAGAATTACTCATGAAATGGTACTGACTGACCAAGGAAAGCAGGTTATTCCCCTTTCACTCTAAAATAAGAAGTCAACAAAAGTAACTCCAACTTTACTATGGATAGTTCACCACCGAAGAGCCAGGAAAAGGTCCCAGCTCTGCGTGTGCGTCTCTTACTGTAAAAGGAGACAGAGTCTGTTTTCAGGAGTTAAAGCAAAGTCCATTGCTGCCTCAGTGGGCGCTTTCTAAAGACAGGCCCATCACTGCGAGATACCCGTGGTGCCTCAGCAAAGCCAGGGAAGCTCAGGTTTGCTTTCAACCTAACAGGACCTTCCTTTCCTTCCAATCATACAACAGAGGGATCCCTGGAATAGAAAAGTCACACCAGAAGAAACAATGACGGATTTCTACTCCATGGCTCTGTGGCCAAGTCTTATTTGAATGTGGTCCCAGAAGTAAAAAAAAAAAAAAAAAAAAAAGACATTTAGTCACTGGTATTTTATCAAATAAAATATCATTCTAGTTTTCTAACCAGGATTGTATACTTCCTCCTAATCACATTTTTTGGGCACATACATTTCACCAAATTTCAGGGAAGCATACTAAAAAGTCAGACCTTTTTTCTTACTTTCAAATATCACAAAGGTATTATTTGTACTCTAAAAGGCACATTAAATCATGGTTACAGCAACACCAGCCTCCTCACTAAGAAAGTTTCTTCAATTCCTGAGACACCTTGTGGCAACGTGCTCCTGGTGAGCCAGGCTTACATCTGAACACCATCTTTTCCTTCTCTTCTCCTAACTGCAGTGGGTGCTTGTCACTGCTGCCTGATTCTTCTGCTCTGTCTTGGCCTTCCAGCCTTCTCTGATTTCTCTGCCTCTGTATTTGTCCTTATGCTGAGAATGCCCCAACACCCATCTACAGAAAATCTATCCCCAAAGAAAACTCATTTCCCCAAGAGACTTCCCCTTTTCTAATCTCTTCTAGTCATCATCTCGCTGTCCTTACTCGGGTATTTCACGACATTGTTATTTCTTTTCCTACGCGTGTGTGCGTGTGCGCACACACACACACACATCACTATTTTCATCCATCCCAATCTTTAAAAAGCTGACCATGCCTCGGCCTCAGTGCATTCCACTGGCAGGAATCTCTTAAGAGTTCATAAAACATGAGGTCTATTACAGAGGACTTCTTTGAGCCTTAAAGAGTCAGACAAGCTGAGTCCTATAACCATGGAGGGTAAATGTACTGACTTCATGGCATCCTCCTCCTAGTAACTGTTCAATACTGAAACACAATAGTTGAAGATGTTATTCCAGGTCTTTCTGCAAAATAACAAAGAAAATCCAGCACATAAAAAAGTACATTAGGTATGCTTTTGTTTATGGTAACTTGGGATTCAGCTATTGGGTGTTAGTGATGAACATTTCTGTAAACCCATCTCTAACCTTTGTGTGACCAGAGCAATTCACTTAAGAAACTGTCGCCTAAGTGAAAAATAAGTGCCTCACAACACTAGCCCATTTAAGCACCTAATTACAGGGTCAGCCGAGAGTCAACCTGCCCCATAACAGATTGCCTTCGTCAGTGGGGTCCTGTCTACCCGGCTATCGTGCCTCCACTCCTTGCTCCTGGTGTACTTGGATGTCCTTGCCCTGACTTTGGACTATGTCTCTTCAAAATTTTACTGATGCAGAATCTGGGGTAATTTGGGAAAGGACAAATGTGTTCCTTAAGTAAGCCATTTCTCTACCGATTACAAATGGAAACCACTGTTTTCTATTGCTTCTCTCAACATGTTTGTGCTTTAAGCCATAGGATAGTTTTCCAGGTCTTTTAAAAAATTCTTTGAAGTAAAAAAAAAATTCTTTGAAGTGAAATTTCGATGGAAAAGATACAGACCTTTAAAATGTTTGTTAAATTGTTAGACTATGCTCCAGCAAGTTTCTTTTAAAACACACTTCAACCAAAGGTGAATGCATATAAGTTACTTTGTCATACCATTAAAGAGCTCAGCACTTCTTTTAATGTTTATTAATCTGATAGGAAATTTGCATTGATGATTTTCAGTGAGTAAGTTCTGCAATTTAAATGTTCATTTTTGCCCTGTTTCCTAATTTACCATTTATCTTTCCCTTATCAATTTGTAAGAGCCTTTTTGATGTAAAGATATTAACCCTCAAATATACTGCAAATATTTTTCAAGTCTCATTAGGCTTTACATTTATAGAGTTTGAGAATCTCTACAATATTTTTTAAATGTAAATAGTAAAACTATAATTTTTGTTTCATGTATCTTTTGGGAATTTTGCCACTCTTAGCACTTTCACAATGCAATTACTAAAAATATTACCTATTTTCCCCTAGTAATCTATCTTCCTATATTAAAACTTCTATTCATCTGAAATTTGTTTTTGCGAAAGGTAGAGAGTAGGGACATCATTGTATGTTTTATCTAAAAATACACTCAATTGTACAAAGGCCACTTATAAACTTTCCCTTATGATTTTAAGTGCCATTCTTTCCAAAGATCAAATTATGATTTATATACATGCTTATTCTTAGATTCTTTTGTCCTTTCCATTTACCTTTTTGCCTTTTCTTAAGTCACTTCTGAACTCTACTGCAGATGATAGATAAATAGATAGATAGATGATAGATATACTTAACATCTGAGAAGGAAACCTCATTTCCATCATTCCTCATTTGCTCATTTTTCTTATCTCATTTTATACATTTATTTTTTCCAGAATAATTCTATAATCAAATCATCGAAGTCCCAAAAACTCATCTAGATTTTGAAAGTTATTTTTATTAAATGTATAGATTTGTGACTATAGGAATCTTTAAAATACTGAGCTTTCCCTGTGGGATTCCATATAACAACGATGTTATTGAATCAAGTTATTTTTTATGTCTTTGAGTGATTTTTAAAACAGTGTTCATATGGCTTTTACATATTTCTTATTAAATTTATCCCTGTTATTTTATATTTTATACTGTTTTTATCAATGGAATTTTGATACTAACTTGTGTGTTTTTTTGTATAAGCACATAAATTTTTCTTTAGCATTACCATCCTTTATTTTTTGTTTTATTAGGTCTTCTGGTCTATTCACTTTTATATAGATCATCCACTATTATACTTGAATAAGGGGAATTCATTTCATTCTTCCCATTCCTACTCTTTTTATTTCTTTTTCTTAACCTTTGGTATTTGCTAATACTTCCAGGAAAGGAAAAAAAAAAGTTAAGTAATAATATTACTATAAACAAATTGATATTATTATTGCTTTTTAAAGATTTATTTATTTATTTTAGAGAGAGACAGAGCATGAGCAGGAAGGGGCAGAAGGAGAGGGAGACAGAAAATCCCAAGCTGACTCTGCACCAAGCATGGAGACCGACGTAGGGCTGGATCTCACGACCCTGAGATTATGACCCAAGCTGAGACCAAGAGTTGGATACTTAACTGACTGAGCCACCCAAGCATCCCTATCATTGATTTTTTTTTTTTTTAAATGATTCACTTATTTTCTCAATGTTGGCTAAGTTGGGATGGTTTTCCTAGGTCCATTTATGTGAGTAACCACCTCTCTTTAACCCCTTTCATTAAATTTGATTTATTCAGTAATAATAGGTAATTGAAAGAATACCAGGTACATTTTAACAACATCAACTAGTAAAGATTGCATATTAATTTATAATCCCAAATACTTCCCTCATCAAATACTTTATGAAAGAAAAATCTAAAACAATGTTTATTGGGAGATCAGTAAAAATGTAACCAGGTCTGTATGTATTAATATAAAAGAATGCCTGCCAAATATTTTTTTAATATAATAAAGCAACTTGTAGAATACCCTCTAATATAATCAATCTCATTTCTATGTGAAAGAACAACTTATACACATGAACACAGACCTACACACGTGTTTTCATTTTATGGTAGAAAGGAACACAATAGCGTCATAGTATGGAGGCTAACACAAGGGCTGTGGCTTGAAAAGTGAGAGAGGATTCTTCACGATCCATAAATGTCAGGGTCCTTCCTGGACTGTCAAGCATTCATTTCCTAAAATTCAGCCTTGGTCCATTAGTGATACATGAAAGCCAATACTGACATACTGTATTTTGGAAAGTCTTAAATTACAAAATAAACCGTACCTGAAAAGTCAAATTACTGTATATATTACTGACATGATATCCAGGAAAAGAAAATGCTTTTATTCCCCCCCCCCCCAAATATATCAAGACATGCCTTCTACTTTAACTGATTTAATACACATTACCACATAAAAATTTCATGGAAAGCACAATTTAAATGCTATTTTACCTATGTTCTTGTCTCCGAAGGTTGTTTACCATTGGGATTCAGCTTATTCTGGGAACTCTGCTCCCTCCCTTAAAATACGCGAATTTCCATTAGCTGATGGAGAGTCCCACACTGGTTTACCCTCTTTCCTAACTCACTAGTTATTTTCTTAACAAGATGCACATGCCTGATGAATGGGCTCCTCCCTTTGCCTGCTGCCTTGTCCTTTGGCGGATTCAAAGATAGAAAATACAAATTAGAAAGAAAAATAAAGGAACTGTTAATAAATGTTATGTAAATTAACACTTATCCAGTATTAAAAAGCTTTCATACAATTTTCACTTTAGACTTCCTTGGTCTAAAAAACCAGAATTCAGCGCAAAGCTAGATATTGACTTAAAAATTCTTTGGTTTATGAATACTTACGAATGGGGCATGAGTGCTTGGTCTTCGTATCAGCAGCAAATTAATTAATTAATGTAATAGTAACTCAATGCTTACTGAGTAGAAGACTTTAATTCAGCAAGTCCAATAATCCCTTGAAGTGCAGAAACAGGATATTAGATTTTTTTTTTTCCCCCTGAAACGCCTTCCTTGGTCTGGCCTTGCAAAGATGATAAAGCTCCATTCTAGCCTTCAAAGCTAAAGTCCCTAGTTGGATTGAAGCACAAAGCATTATAGTTTCTAAAATAGATAGGAGCTGCTGTAGGACATGCTTCCACCAAACTGCCTTTGGGGTAATCAAATGCAGTGCTGAGAACCTGGTCAAAGTGAATGCAGCTGGTAGAGGAGAGGCTGAATCTGGTCTAGAGCATTCTAACTCCTCACGTGTCTCGTTTTATTTTATTTATTTATTTTTAATATTTTATTTATTTATTTGACAGAGAGAGTGATCACAAGTAGGCAGAGAGGCAGGCAGAGACAGAGGGGGAAGCAGGCTCCCCACTAAGCAGAGAGCCCGATGTGGGGCTCGATCCCAGAACCCTGGGACCACGACCTGAGCCCAAGGCAGAGGCTTTAACCCACTGAGCCACAAAGGTGCCCCACGTGTCTCGTTTTAATCCAGAATAATCCTAAAGGATGTTTGCTTAAATTAAAAGCTGAAATGTGTGTATGTTTATGTGTATAAAGAGAGAAAATAACACGTCAACAATTTAGTAATTTCCATGATCTAACCTAAAATGTCTAGACTTTAACTGGAAAGATATTTCCATCGAGAATTATAAGAACATGCCATTGAATTTTATATATGGAAACTCAATGTATGAAAGTCTACTTTATTCATTAAAAATGCATACAGTAACAAACTTGTAAAGCACTACTTGGACCTTCAGTTATAAAAACATAACCAAGTGTAAGTATTGTGTTTAATTATAAATGCTAATATTGCTTTCTATATAGTTATTTCAGGAATAAATTCTCTCTCATGACTTGAGAAAAATGGGGCATCTCTCAGTCATGACAAGAAATGAGCCTTGAAGTAAAATCAAGTACTTGAGGGAGGTAAAAGCAGCCATATGCTTACCGATCTTTATTCATTCAATAAGGGTGGAGTAGACACTTTAAAGCAGACACACACACACAAAACACTAAAACACAAACTGCATCTCCCCAAAACAATTGGAGTTGTGAAATAAGATTTATTTTACTATGTTTGTGCTAGCAATTAGAAATTTTTCTCCTTTAATCTATCCTTTCTCCATGCTATATATAGTTTATCTTAAGATATTTTTATGGAAAAGTATCTAGATGTTCAAAAGAGCTCATTTATATTTCTTCATGGGAATTTTATCTTCATTGACAGAAACCAGTAACTATTTTTAAAAGGATTTTTTTTATTGATTCACTAAATGAAAAAGATCTACACAGGGCTTTGCTCCTATTGCACCGAATACATTTCAACATTTATAACAAATGACTTAATTTTACAGAAAACCATAAGCAGGTAGGGATATACCAGCTACAAAAGCATATATCTTACAAAGATACGAAAAACCATTGGTGGAACGACAGGAATGAACATGCCTCCCAAACGATGCATAAATCTAACAACAAAGTGTAAATGAAAGTGCTAGCCACTCATTTTTAGATCTGTTGAGCCCTTGGTTGCTGGAGATAGTTGTTGGCAGTAAAAACCGTCTCCCTCCAAAGGGTCGGTGGAGAGCAGAGTGATTGGCAGTGCAAATAGAAGACAAAGGAGAAAGCCTTCAATCTGCAGCTGATGCACAGGAAGAACATGGGGAGCTGAGTTTACAACAGAGACAACATTACCAAGTTAATGGCATGGGCAATCATGGGGCTACCACACATCCCGGGTATCAGCAGGGCATCTATTTTCAGCTAAGTGTTAGAGTACCTTTTTGCTTTCTCTCACCACTGCAGGGGTAATACAACCTGGTGGGGGAAACACACTGACTGGTAATAAATTACTATATTGGATACTTTTTGTTTTCTTTCAGCAATGACTTTACTGTGTATTCTTGCTATCATTACCAATTAAAGTGCAGCCTGCTTTAGCGAACTGTATCTAACGGTATATCAGTCCCGATGCTCCAATTGCTTTGGCAAGTATCACAGGGTCAAGAAGCTCCTTTGACCTGTGTCATCTAAGTCTTTCTGACCACTCACTATTTGAAGCAATCTCAGCTGAACAGATGGACACTTTCTGTGACACTATAAAGCTTAGAATATAAAGATAAATGAAATTGTGTTTCAGGCTTCAAACTGGTTTATGAGTGTGAAATATTGTTAGTGCAACCTACAAAATCTCCAGTTTTAAAGTGCACACTTTGACTCTGGCTAATGGATAGAATTGCTTGCTTCTTTTTAAACTGTAGATTTAATTTTTTCACTTGAGGAATAGCAGAATTTTGTAAAGCATGATTAAGGGTTACTCAGTTACATTTCAATTACTATAATCACAGCCCATTTAAAAAGGCAGGTTTTACTTTTATTACTGTGCAATGGTATTATGTTTGTTTTCTCTTTTAAATAAATGATGCATCAAGAAAGTTACACTGTACGCAGGAAAAAAAAAACTAAGACTATAAATGTTGGATGAAGTAAAAATAAAGATTTTAATTTTCCTTAGACATAAGACATAATTTTTTTCTCTTAAACTCCATCATTCACTTGCTGGAAGGACAGTCTTGTAGTTTACATATCTGGATGTGAAAGGGAAATGATTAAGCAACAGCTTTATATTTCTTTAATCCATTTGTGTTAGTATATCATCACGGTTATTTGAATATTTAGAAATTTTTAGTTTAACCTCAAGTAGAAGACGTATAAAAAATTCTCCTCACTTAAACTGAAGCCTGGTCTCCTTTAAATAAAGTGACCATTTAATTTATTGTTTATACCAAGTTACTTTTGAGAGTGAAATAGTGCACTATTAATAATTACATTGAAAAAACTGGCATGTACTAGGAAGTCTCATGGTAATATACTCTCAAAGGAAAAAGGCAGTGAATATGCATATTTTTAAAAATCTGTATTTCTGTATCACTCGTGAAATGTGACTATTTTCTGTAAATCACAATTATTCTGTAAGTCTATTTTTAAATAACTAAAAAAAGGGAAGTTTTTGTTTTTGTTTTTTAACTTTCATGTTCAATTTATTAGTTCCAATTCTTAACAGCTTCTTAATTGCAGTAAACAACAAAAAAAATAACCAAAGCCCCAATAATAAGAATATTACCAAATTGTTCAAGGCTTTTTATTTCTATATTTTGTGCTTCTAAAGTCCATGAAACAGTATTCTGTTATGGTATTTCCAAAATAACCTCTCAGCAATCAACTAAATTTCTATCAGGCAAACAGATTTGGTTGCAGGCAAGTGAGAAAAGATAGGTATAATAGATTTAGAGTTAAACCATTCATCATGTTCGAAGAGCTAACAATTTCAGAGAAAAAGAAGAAAACAAAATCACTTGGGGTGAGAAAAAATGTTCCAGGACACTCTAGCCTGGGAACTGGCTATTAGACTAGAGACAAAGTTAGGGACAAATGCATTCATTCTTCTCTATCAGGAACCATAATCACAGGTGTGTCCCCACCTTCTGCAAAGGGATAAAAACCAAATACCAACTTTGAAGTCTCAGGGTTTTCGAAGTAATTCTAAAAAGCAAATGCACAACGCAGTCTTCTTTCTAGATAATAAAATGCTTTAATGACAGAAATAAACTTCAGGGAAAAGCTCTCAGAGAGTTTGTGGGTAAAAGAAAAGGCAAGTTGAGGTAGGGCTACATAGGAATTATGGAAACTAATTCACATTAACCAAATGCTCTGGATTGAATGTGTCATCCCAAAATTCACATGTTGAAATGCTAATCTCAATACCATGCTATTGGGAGGTGGGGATGTAGAGAGAGAGAAATAGATCATGAGGTGGAGCCCTCCTGTATGGGATTAATGCCCTTATAGGAAGAGGTCAGAGAGCCAGTTAGCTCTGCTTCCATCATGTGAGAATACAATAAAAAAACCCAGCCATCTGCCACCAGGAAAAGGGCCTTCGTCAAACACCATATCAGCTGGTTAACTTGATCTCAGACTTCCCAGCTTCCAGAACTATGAAAAATAAATTTCTGTTTTTTACAAGCCACCTAGTCAAGGGTATTTTGTGATAGCAGCCAAAGCTGAGACACCATAAATAAATAAATAAATAAATAAATAAAATATCTAGTAATAATTAAGGGTCTTTGCTGATAAACCTATTTAACATTCTACTAAAGCCCAAAAATTCCTGCAAAATATAGAGCATCCCAGTAGTAGAGACAAAAGAAAAAGAATTGCTTATACTGGTGCAAAGCTATGGGAAGGACTCCATTAGAATGCCGAATAAGTCTGACTAGATTTCAGGAACAAAACGTGAAGGAGTGGAATTATTTCTGCACATAGAAAGATTTAAAAATAATATGACTCAGTCTGAAAACTTGAAAAGATATATTTCATTATTATAAAATCGTAATAATACAGAATACAAAATGTCAACTCAGGCACCAAATTCTGAATTACTGAAGAGACTGAAGATATTTATACATAATTATAGATTTTTAAAAACTTAGTAAGGTGATTAAGGGGCATTTGAATGAAAACTTAACGTTAGAAAAATAATGTTTGCTCTATTGTTTCTGCCTTTAATGAACAATAGTAATACCACTTACATAGTATTAAAAGTATACATAAACAAAAAGAAAATCAACCTTATCAATAATCACACCATCCAAGGAGATTCTTAACTTTTCGAAGTAGAAATCTGGAAAGAAATCATACTTTTCCATTCCATGTTCGTGGATTAGAAGAACAAATACTGTTAAAATGTCAATACTATCCAAAGCAATCTACACATTTAATGCAATCCCTATCGAAATACCACCAGCGTTTTTCACAGAGCTAGAACAAACAATCCTAAAAGTTGTATGGAATCACAAAAGACCCCAAATAGCCAAAGCAGTCTTGAAGAAGAAAAGCAAAGCTGGGGTACCTGGGTGGTTCAGTAGGTTGAAGGTCTGCTTTTGGCTCAGGTCATGATCCCAGGGTCCTGGCATCAAGCCCCGAGTCAGGCTCCCTGTTTGTCACTCTGCTGCTCCTCCCATTCGCACTCTCATTCTCTGTCGCTCACACTTTCTTTCTCAACTAAGTAAATAAATAATCTTTTTTAAAAAATTAAAAATAGAAAAGCAAAGCAAAGCTGGAAGCATCACCATTCCAGACTTGAAATTATATTACAAAACTCTAGTAATCACATCAGTATGGTACTGGCACAAAAATAGACACATAGATCAATGGAACACAATAGATAACCCAGAAATAAATCCACAACTCTTAGTTCAATTAATCTTTGACAAAGCAGGAAAGAATGGAAAAATGACAGTCTCTTCAACAAATGGTTGGAAAAAAGTCTTTTCAACAAATGGTGTTGGGGAAAATGGACAACAACATACAGAAGAATGAAACTGGACTACTTTCTTACACTTATTTATACACAAAAATAAATTCAAAATGGATGAAAGACATAAATGTGAGACAGGAAATCATCAAAATCCCAGAGGAGAACATAGGCAGCAACTTCTTACTAGACATGTCTCCTGAGGCAAGAGAAACAAAAGCAAAAATAAACTATCAGGACTTAATCAAGATAAAAATCTTCTGCACAGCAAAGGAAACAATCAAGAAAACTAAAAGACACCCTACAGAATGGGACAAGATATTTGCAAATGACCTATCTGATAAAGGATTAGTATCCCAAACCTATAAAGAACTTAAAAAACTCAACACTAAAAAAACAATTTATTCAGTTAAAAAATGGGCAGGAGACATGAGTAGACATTTTTCCAAAGAAGAAATACAAATGGCTAATAGACACATGAAAAGATGCTCAACATCTCTCATTACCTGGGAAATACAAATCAAAACTACAATGAGATATCACCTCATGCCTATTAGAATGGCTAAACTACTGATTTGAAGGGATACATGCACCCTGATGGTTATAGCAGCATTATAGTCAAATTACAGAAAGAGCCCAAATTTCTACTGACTGATGAATGGAGAAAGAAGATGAGATATATTATATATATCACATACATATGAGCACATATGTATGTGATATATATGATGGAATATTACTCAACCATGAAAAAGAATGAAATCTTGTCATTTGCAATGATGTGGAGGCAGTTAGAGTTTTATGCTAAGCAAATAAGTCACAGAAAGACAAATACCATATGATTTCACTCATATGTGGAATTTAAGAAACAAAAGAGATGAACAGAGGGGAGAAAAAGGGAAACCAGAAAACAGACTCTTAAGCATGGAGAACAATCTGAGGGTTTCTGGAGGGGCAATGGAGAGGGGAATGGGTGAAAGGAGAATAAGAAGTGCACATATTGTAATCAGTGCCAGGTATTGTATGTAAGTGATGAACCACTAAATTCTACACCTGAAAATATCACACTATATGTTAATTAATTGGAATTGAAATAAAAACTTAAAGGGGAAAAAAAGCAACAAGGCATTCCACAAAATTTCTTATAATTTTATAGATACAAGGGTCTTAGAAATTAATATTTGGGGGTGCCTGGGTGGCTCAGTGGGTTAAGCCTCTGCCTTCGGTTCAGGTTATGATCTCAGGGTCCTGGGATCGAGCCCTGCATTGGGGGGGGGGTTTCTGCTCAGCAGGGAGTCTGCTTCCCCACCACCGCCCTGCCTGCCTCTCTGCCTACTTGTGATCTGTCTGTCAAATAAATAAATAAAATTTTTAAAAGAAAAATTAATATTTGTGTAGCCATTAGGATATCTACTAAATGCTTCCAGTCTTTCCCAGCACATAGCTACAGATTCATTAGTTTCGTTTTTGTGACCATGAAAATAGAGACCCGTTCTTACTTCGGATTGGTGCATAGAGTTAACAAGAAAATAAACTCAGTTTGCTTTTAGTTAATGAGATTTGGGGCATTGCTTGCTGCTAGCCTATCTGGCTCCAGACCACAGGCAACTTGATTTATCAGTAGATGAGTGAAGAGCAAGACAGGTAGCTACAAAGGAAAAATACTCCCATGTTTCTTCTCCACTCCTCTCTACTATCATCAGACTCAAACTTCTCTACTCTCAATACTTCTGACACCAGATGGGCGGGAAGTTTTCCCCACACCAAGCAATTCTCAGACACCAAGTGGGACATGTGTCCTATAATTTAAGTCAATGTTGACACTACCTATCTGCAGATAACATCACTACAGGTTGATTGGTCCCATGAGACCACCCCACTTCAGATGTTTGTTAGAAGTCCAGGTTGTCACCTGTATTTCTGAAAAACCAGCTGTAGATGGGGGGTTACCTGGACCGTCTCCCTGGCTTTGGTGATTGGCTAGTGTGGCTCACAGAACTCCGGAAAATAGTTTGCTTACTTGATTGCCAGTTTGCTACAAAGGATATTAGAGGATACAAATGAAGCATCAACTTGTAGAACTACATAGGGCAAGGTATGCAGGAAGGAGCAGCGTGCTTCCACGCCCTCTATAAGAACACTGCCTTCCCATATCTCTGTTCAACAACCCAGAAGTTTTCCGAAGTGTGTCCATTGGGTTTTTATGGAGACTTCATTGCATAGGCATGGTTGATTAAATCATTGGCCATTGGTGATTAATTCAACCTCCTGGCCCTCTCCTGTGCCCTGAGATGAGCAGATGGGACTGAAAGTTCCAACCATCTAAGCACCTGGTTGGTGCTTTCCAAAATTGACCTCATTAACATAAACTCTGGTGTGGTTGAAAGGTTTGTTATGAAGAACAAAAGATAGCTTTATGGCTCTGGCTCTCCTTGCAGGAAATTCTAAGGGTTTGGGGAACTCTGTGCCAGGAACCATGTAATCAACCTAACTACTGAAATGCCAAGTTGAAATCAGAATACACATCGACTATTCCCCTCCACTGTCCTTTTTACCACATAAATGTGGTCTCACTTGCTTATGTGCTTTCTGTTTTTCGTAGAAACTACTCTAAGAACAATTTTTTTCCCTTCCTGTTCTGAAAGGTGCTAACAACTATTTGAATAAATACTTCATAATTCAACTGTGGTGTTATCTGCATTCTAGAAAAATGCAATGACACTAACAGAAAAAAAAGGCACTCCCAAATTTAAAAGTAATTTAGGCAATTTTATTAAAAAACTAAATATGACTCAGGGAAGATATGCTCCCATATGTCCTATATGCTCTCTTTAAATAGCAACTATTTCCTTCAATTTTTATACTTCTCTGTGTGTATACTTGTCAATTAAGACAAGTATGTGTTGCTAAATTACTCTGTACGTTCTCCCTAGAGATGATAACTAATTAAAAGAGATGTGCTGTAGATATGCTGATCTGACTTACTCCAAACACCTTTGCTTCCCAACTATGACATGCAAGTCACTGCTACTACATTGATGTCTTCCAAACATCATACTAATAAGCTTCTAATTGGTCAGAGGTCAGAAAGGATGCAGCTTGAAGGAAAAGCAACTTACAGTTGGAATTGGTTTACTACGAAGTAAACCAAAGGGCAAAAGAAAAAAAAAGGTGCTTTCTTGTTGGAATGATTCTTATGTGTATTTACATAAAGGACAACCAGTTGAACACGTATTTTGGGTATATATCTCTGTGTGGCCACTAGATAGTTAATTTAACATATACTTATTAAATTGAAGTCAACAGCTAGGGAATACACTCACTTGAAAGTATATAATTTAAATTAAAGTTTATGGAAAGACATTCTTTCAGACGATCACTTGACAATAAATAACCACATATCCAGTAACTGATTGACAAGATCAAGTCTGTAGACTACCTTAAAGAAATAAGCATTGGGGGCAAAATGACAAAGTTGTCCAAAAAGCCAAAATGGATTTCACAAACCAGGACCCCCAAACTGATTTAAAATAGTTATAACTTTTAGCAAAGAGGGAGCATTATAAGAATATCTGTTAATGACTATAACTGAATACAGTTTTTCCAGTGGAAAGCATCCACTCCTCTTGTAGACTATGACACTGAATTATAATGGAATCTTATCACAATATTGCCCGCCACAGGGGTGAGAAAATCATGGTCAACAGGCCAAATATTGCCTACCAACTCTTTTTTGTAAATGAAATATTTTTGGAGAAATGTTCGTTTATGGATCATCTATGGCTGTTTGGGTATTGTGGAGGCAGAACTGAGTAGTTACGAAAGACTGTATGGATCACAAAGCAAAAAACATTTACTATCCAGTCCTTTACAGACAAAGTTTGCCAAGCCCTGGCCTGTCCTAAATTAACAGGAATCTTAAATATATACAAAAATATTTTTTAAAGGCAATATCCAATATCACAATATGAGTATAAAGTGTGTGATTTAAGGTGTTAAATATCCTTGATTCAGTTAGTTATATTTTAACAGAGGATTCTAAAGCTTGTACTGATTGTTTTTATGTCACCTATGTGATTTTCCATGCCATTTATAAGTTGTTCTTAGAAGTCCAAGGCCAGTTTCGGAGACTACTTTTTATTTTCCTGCAGGAAAGACATGGTCGTCTTCCACCATTCCCACTATATATTCTGTCTCCGGTCCTGTCAATCTCTCATCAGTCTCCTATTCACCACCCCTCTTTATAGTCTGGGGTTTGGATCTGCTGTTGCCCACAGCAAAATCTCATCTGTCAAGATTTTGACCTAATGTCCCTTCTGTATCCTGTGGCCAGCCTTGGCCTCACCACCTGCAGGGGGCTCCAGGAGCACTTTGGGATACAGGTCTACAAAACACACGTATTGTATCATGGCTTTTTCCAATTCAATGTTCAAAAACCCAACATTCATCAGTAATTTCCTTGTCTTGCTGCACCCATACAATACTTTCCTCTTTTCACCCCCCAGGGCCTCAGTCCAATTTTCCACATAGCAACCAAAGTGATCTTTTCAAAACGGAAATCAGACGTGTCATGACAACCAGGACTTGGTTGAAATTCCCCTTATCAAGAAAAGTGTCTGGCGCATGGTAGGTGTTCAGTGAATATTTACTGAATAAATATTTTCTTCTGTACTCCATGCCACAACACTTAACATAACATACAGACATAGCAGTTCCTTGTTTTTAAGGAACTTGAGGCCTACTTGGCAAGGTAAGAAAAATGAATACTTGAAAAGTAACTAGGTAATCCATAGTTAATTACAGGTGTTTAACTAGTAGGTGCGTGTTAAACAGTGCCTGCAGATGCTGCGGGGAGGACTGAACTAGGTGGAGAGAGGAACATAAGTTAAGGCAGGAGGAGACACATGGGAAGCAGAGTCAGCAAGGCAGCCATGTGGAGGAGCGCTGGTTTGTCCGAAATGACTGAGATGCTTCCTCCCTGGAGGCAAGAAGATGGGAAAGAAGAGCAAATCCCAGGAGGTTTGGTATCTCCCAGAACAGTTCAGGCAGCACACTACCCAACGCTCCCCCGCGAAAGAGTTAACTAAAAGCATTGACTGTGAGAACACATCAAGAGCGGAATCAGCCCTCCTCACCAGCCTTTCATCAGAGTTCAGCAATTTGCAAGTGATCTACGGAAGGAGGAAGGCAAGTGTGCCACTTGAGGGTTGCAGGGTTGTGCCAGAGACTCTGCATTGGGAAATGAAACATAAATCAGGCCTCTTCATATTTATTACACTTACATTTCTAAAAGTTATTACAAACCTGTTGATTAGATTGTTGCTGGCTTCAGGGGTTTTGTATTGAGGGGAGGGCTAAGTAAAGTAATTATTTGAAGGAAGCAGAGGGCCTATGATATACACTATAATCCTCAGGCTATTTTTGAGTGCTTATTTTAGATAACTTTGTTACTAGAAAAAAGAGCCTGAGATTTAAGGGCAAGTGAACGGGGCAATAATATAAACTTTGCTGGTGCAAGAAACCATCTCACCACACTGCCTTTTCATCTTTCTGAATCTATAACAGCTCACCAGTGTGCCCATTGTTCCCACAGTGAATCATTCCTCCCAGTGTGCTAAACATCCTACATTTCATCACCAGTGTTTAATAAATTTTTTCTTATAAACTTCTGAATTGATTTGGACTGGTCTAAATATCAATATGCCTTATAAACTTTTGAATTGATTGGGACTGGTGTTTAAATATCGGTGGGGTAGCAGTTGTGTTCAACAGCTTCTTTTCTTTGCTGTTATTGACTTTTTTTTTTGCTAGGTCATCCCTCTGTAAGATCAAGTCACATGTAAACCCAATTTGGACTTAAAGCAATTGTCTAGCAAAATAAATACATATTTTATTTCTAGAAGTCATTTACTTATTTCTCTATAACTCAGGAAAGGCTGTATCCTCCACCTTCTTACCATCTATTTTTCATGTTTATACCTTCTTGGCTTTCAGTCCAGGTGTTTATTCAACAAATATTTCTGAATGTCTGCCTTGTGTCAGACATGTATTAGGTGATGAGGATACTGTGATAAACTAGCAGAACAGGTCACTGCCCTCTTTGAGCTTATACTGTCGTGGAGAGTGGAGAAGATAAAAAATGAAATAAAAAGGATGCTGAGAAAGAGAATAATGGAACGTGGCCTGCTACTTTTCTTAAGGGAAGTGACATTGAAGCTTAGACTTCAAGGTGAAAAACCTGAGAGAAAAGATTCTGGCAAAAGACTAGCAGTTGGGGAAATAGGAGTTTTTAAAATAAGGCTAAATAGCTGGGAATTAAATATTGGTGTTATGGTCCCAAATTACAGTTGACATTCTTCTATATCTTTTTCACATATGCTTCATAATTTTGGATTTTATTCTGAGGATGAATACAATTCAGATTAATATTACTTGAATGTCCATTTCCAAGGCTCTTTTCTTCTCATTGAGGTCATGCCGGTGGAAGCTGAAAAGACTAATTCATAAACCATGTTGCAGGTTCAACAGATTAGAACGTCATATAGCTGAAGAATACGTGTAATCATTATAGGACATTTATACTACCTCCGAGATAGGTGTCAAAATCAAATTTAAAACTCAGAATATATTTTTGCTAAGAAAAGAAACTGTATAGTTCCCAGCTTAAGAGAGACAATAAAAATTACATAATAATACTGATTAGCAGTTTGAATTTTATGAATATTTTGAAATATTAAAGGAGATACTTTGTAGGTTTCAATTATGCATCAAGGTATCTAGAACTTGGAAACAAACAAGCAAAAGTTACCAGAGGATAGGAAAAACTCCAATTTAAATTCTTTCCCAAGTATCAGTTAAGAACCACCAACTATACCTGCTCTAATTGTGAAATGAGGAGACTTTTCATTAGAGTATGGTGTTGAATGTTTACTCTGAAAAAAATTCAGCATATCCTGAAAATAGAAATTAAAAGTAACCACATTAAATGATTTATCAAAAAGATATCAGGAAACTGCAAGAGAGGGCTATAAAAGTGTAAGGGGACATAATATTTGATTTATACATAACAAAGTACTGAGTATCTTGTAGATTATATTGTTTGGTTCTGTTATATTTCATGATCTGTCTATGAAGTAAGCACCACTTACAATGTTTTCTTTGCAAAAAAATAAAATAAGGACAAAAAATCCTCAGGTTTAATCCATTTGTAAAAGATAAACAGATTTTGATAATTATTTCCTGTTATGAAACCGAACTCTGATAAACAAATAATGTTTTAAAGTTCAAGAGCTTAGTCTGAGAATCAATGGACATAGAGTATTAGGTTAAGGCAAAACAAAACCAAAATATCAAGCTGTGATCCCATAACTGGGCCAGAAGAACAGTAAAGCAAACCATCGTCTGGGGCATTGTTGGTTCTCCCAAAACTTATTTCTGGTGCAACTCATTGAATCTGCTATATCTGATCCCAATTTTTCCCTTGAGTAACACAGAGAGTTGATCACTTAATTTAGATGTATATTTCACAGCAGGAATTTATTAGGATTAATAGAATTATCATAAAAAGGAAAATAAATTTTTGAATGAAGTATACTCAAAACTGATCTCTTTCTACTACTGTCAACCTAATTCTATGCATCCTTGATAATGCCAGAAATTTCATACCTAAGATAAAAAATATATTCTAAAGATTGGTTAAGCTGGTTGCTAACATAACTGAATATCAAGAGAAAAAAGGAAAAATATGCTTAAGAGACCTTAAAGATAAACAATTTATTATCTATAAACTTGACTTTAATTATAAATGACAAAGTTGAAGAAAAGATAGGTTCTTGGTAATTTAAGATGTTAGACTGCTGACCATATGATAAAGTTCTAGAATTTTGTGAGAGTTCCAGATTTAGGTAACTTCTTAGGTTTGGAGAGCCATACCCACTGTCAAATTATTTTCTTGGTTAAGCCTCATCATTACCATGTAGGAAGACAGGACCCACGTTACACCTTCCATACTCCGCCATATGATGATTGATGCCATGCTACGGTTTTGGCAAAACAGGGTTAGACTTAAGAGACTAAAGAGACAGATCCTCCTAAGGAACAGACAGGATAAGAGGTCCCAAGAGTCTTGATTCAAATTTCAGATTAGAACTACGACAGCTAATCAGGGCACTTAGCAGAGTTAAATGTTCCAGAAGCAGAAGAAGGTAATAGTTCTAAAACAGCAGCCACCCTGAGTTAGAACAACTTCCCATCTGTAGGCAGCATTTTACAAATGCCCCCCAAGATTCTCAGCCCCTTGTTCAATGTACCTTCTTCCAGTTATTCAACCAAACACAAATCTAGGTACTGTGCCAATGTAATTAAGGTTTCAAATCAGTTAACTTTAAAATGGGCAGAGTATCTGAGTCATCCTGATTTATTCACATAGATTTCTAAAAGCAGAGAGTTTTAAAATAGTCATTGGCACAGGAAGAAGTCAGAGATTCAAAGTATACGGGGACTTGATACAAAACAATTTCTCTGATGCTGGCTTCAAAATTAAGAGGGCAATTTGGCAAGGTATGAGTGGTCTGGGGTTGAGAGCCAGCAAGAAAACAAGGACCCTAGTCCTACAACCACAGGTAACTGAACTCTGCCAATAACCTGAATAAGCTTGGCAAAGGGCCCCCAACCTCATATCACACAGCAACCTCAGGCTACCTAGATTTCAGCCATGGGAGACCCTGCACAGAGAATCCAACCAGGCCATGCCAGACTCTTGGCACATGAGAAGTTGTTCTATAATAGATGTGTATGGCCCTAAGCCTCTACTATCATAATAATTTGTTACATAGCAATAAAAAATTAAAACATCATCATTTTGAAGGGTTCGGGCAGAAAAAGCCAGAGTGGCCCTCCAGGAGAGTGGAGATCGAGGTTTCTGGTTCCTGGAAAGCCAACCTGGAAGAAAGTGGTACACTAAGCAGCATGGATTAAAGAAAAGAAAAATCAGAGATCCAAGGAAAAATTAAATCCTATCAGCTAAATTAAATCCAATCATAGCAAATCAGGGAATTCTGGAATTCTAGGACTAGAAGATAAACTCCAAACTGACTTTTAGTCTACTGGATCCCCTGCTCATTTAGCCATGAATGTTTATTGAAGGAAACGGGTGGGCAAGTGAAGACAGGACAACGTGGGAGCCCAGGAGCGAGCAGAATTAGGCAGGTCAGAGCCTGACTGCAGGCTCCATCCGTCAGTGCATCAGTGCATGCAGCTACACTGGGACTGGGAGGGGAGAGACAGGAACCAATAGGCCCAGTACTGAATAGAAACCTAATTTACTGTACGATTCAATCAAGACTAAGCTCTAAAATCCCCCTAGTAAAAAAAAGGAGAGGAGAAAACAGGTAACCTGATCATTTTCAGTTTTAACGCGCCACAGTGCCGAAAGTGGAAATAAAGGCTCTGGGGACCTCGTGCTCCCCTATGATGACTCTTTATGCATCCAGATTAAAATTTTACTTCAAGTTGCAAAATGGAAAACAAAACATTTGCTACCAGAGAGTAAACAGAAAAGACCAACTTCTCTGTAATGACCAGAGAGCTCTCGTGCAAGCAAAAAGAAAGTAATAAAGGTGAGCAAGACTTTGTATTTTGTGAGCTTTCATATCAGCTTTCTAGACACCATCAGGTCTCAGACAACATGTGAAGACCAGAAGAAAATCCCCAAACCTAAAATTTTCATTCCTATGTGAATTTGCATGGAGTTAAGTATGTGCATAAGAAGTGCCTGCCGTTCACAGCAGTTTCTTATGACTCTTTTTTGTATCTGGTGGAATGATCGTACTTGGACCCAAAGCTTATGCAGGATATTTTAATTTAGGACCAAAACATTTGTTTCCAGAGTAATACGAGCTTCACTGTATATAGAGAATTGCAAATAATGTCATTTATGTCATTATTTGCGTTTAATGTCATGAATGCCATTTGGAGATGCAGAGAACTAGTTGTGCCTCCAGTATGTCACTATTAAAATGCAATTCAGAAAAACAGATGGGGATATTAGCTGGATATATTCTTCAATAAGTTCATGCTCTTTTAGTTCCAATGAATAAAGCTAAAGTCTTAATACATTTTGTTTTTACCAACATAGGGGAAACATTCCATGAGGATAAATGCTTTCTTTTCTGAGAATTGCTTCCTGTTACACTTTTGCATTTGCAGCTCTCTTAGGACCAGTTTCAACATAAGTCATTGGTACAGAAGTAGTGTTCCTGTTGGGATTCCTTTAAATGGGTCCAGATGGTACTCTCAGTCAATAAGTGATATTACCAGCTTTCAAGAAGAAAGATTTTATTCTCCTCCTTTTCTTTCCTGTTACAAGCCACTAACCCTTTTAGTTAACTCAACATCTGAATTTCTAGAAACATCATTTTTTACACCTGAAAATATCATCCACTGTGGTAGTCATAAACAATAAGATATAAACACAAGATACTCCTGATGCAGGATGATACCTTGGTCATTGAGGAAGCTCCAAGGTTCTACAAAAAGGTAACATTTACCATTGCTTTGTCATCAGAACTAGCAAACTGTCTAACAACAGAACACCCAAATCCACTGAAGTGGATTTGCATTCCAGCACGTCTAGGCCTCTTTTAGTAGGCTGAAGGCCTTTGAGTCCTACAAGAAGCAGGCTCTTAACAAATTTGGGAAATCACACGTTTTTAAAAAGCAAAAGCAATTTACAACTGAGAAGAATATAAGAAAGGAAAGAAGAAATGAGGGAGGAAAAAGTCCCTAAACAGTCTTGGGCAGTAATATCTATGATATGGACAAGATTACAGAATTCAGAGTTTCTACAGTACCTATGAAATTATTGATGTAAATGGAGGCTATAATAAATTATGCCACATTCCCTAGGTTAAACTAAAAAGTAAAATGCCTGGTATGTTTAACTTTTACTCAGGTTTCTATGCTAGCATATCCACCCTACAAGTGAACTAATGATGATAACCACACTATTTAATCAAAAAGAATCATGATCTTAGATTTCGGTGTTTCTTACAGGGTTGATGAAAACTTGAGGGAGGGGACGGAAAGAAACTGAGCTAAATCTATGAAAAAGTCTAGCACGAAATTGATAATATAAACATTTATTCACTGAAAGGGTTTACTTTAGAATTAACAAAAGAGATAATCTTTTTTGGAACCAATGCAACACCAATGCAGAGCAAACCCTTTCTCTAGAAATCACATCTATCAGCAATTATAAAAAACAATAACGCTGACTTTGAATCAACCTTAAAGGTCTTTGTATACAATTATATTATCAGCTTTATGAATTTTCAGTTGCTATCTCAGCCACAAATTCAATTAATGCAGAGTTGGTCAGTAATAGGAAGATGGCTATTTTAATAGCCTTCACTGAAAAAGGCATTTGAGAAAGTAGGCGTTATACCAGCATTTTTTCCTGTTAAAAATTGACAGCTCTTTCAAGTCCTGCTTAGCACACCTCCGATGAAGACTTACGACAGACTTATGACATCACAGGTAAACAAAAATAAAAATTAAAATCATATTCAGACAAAACCAGAAATGATTTAAGTGAGTAATATCTGGAATCCTAGGAAATCAACAGTCAGCTAAATCGTTTTTAAACCTAGAAAATTTTTCTTTGATGCAATATTAGCATTCAAAGTAAACTCCTGAAACATTTTTTTCCCTCATCTTGAGTTTATAATTTCACTTCCTCTTCTGTAATCTTAAATGTAACAGCCAGCAACAGCACAGAGACCTAAAGCAAAATAGCCTGCGTGTGTAGTTACCGATATTAAGCGATTCAGTACATTTTACCACCAGCCAGGTATCATAGCAACCTTGGATTGCTGAAAACTGCTAGAAAACTCTTCAAAACCAGCCAGACTCTGCTTTAGGGAAATCTTTGACAGCACTGGGGACATTACTGGCTGTCAGCGTCTGTGGGTGTTGCTATGGGCACATTCACAAAGAACCCCGCCATCTACACAAAAAGGTATACACGCAGAGAAGGTGGGAGGGACACAGATAAATTGATAAGAAAAAACAAAAAGAAGAAACAATCGCGCTGGCAATATACAATAGGCACACCATTTGGGGACTACGTTTTACACTAATTCCCTTCCAAATGAAGCTAGGGAATCCAAATTCAACGTAACTGTAGTTGTGACTAAACATGAACCAGGGGGTGGAGATAATATCCTGAAACTCTGCACTCATACCATTTATCGCAAGTCTTAATTTAAAACTCAAAGTGAATTGCATTTAAAATAATATTTAAACTTCCACTTATAAACTCTTGATAGTCGTTTATAAATCTACAGAAGAGAAAAGAACAGGTTACCATGAACAAGAACCCAATATTGATTTTTCGGCAGTGCAGTAAGGCATCTCCATTCTATCTGGCTGCTGTCAAAGCCACTCTTTAACAGCTGGAGTCAAATTGCACTATTTACAGCAAGAGCCCTTGTCAAGTGGACCATAAGTATCCTAACAATACACTATTCAAATGGCACTTTGCCACACAAATTGCTGACTTGATGAATAACCTATGTCAATGACTAAGGCCAATATAAAAGTTTCATTTTTATGAGAGGCTTTACATTCACACATTAAGTAAGCTTTCTTTGAAGAACTATTAGGCTATATATTTCAGGCCTTTGGAAGCTGAAAATAATTAAAATCTGTTTAAATACATCAAGGGAACTTGACAACATTAATATGGATCTGGTGTTAACTACATTTGTCACACGAGTCAGAACAGTGCCCTTCTGTTCCTGGCACTCTCCACCGACACGTGCAGCACAATGCGGGACTTCAACCGGCCACGCACCATGACATATGAGCATTCTCCTTTTGTGCCTCGAATTTACATGGCCAACGAGTGTTTAGATACAAGCAGTGCTTTGAAGTCCTGTGAGGAAATTCATGGTTGCTTCTGTGCGCAGAGGGACAGCTGGAGTCATTTAACGGTGTGTTTCGTACTTTCCACAATGACTCTGAGACCTCCTGAATTAGTTTTGAAAGAAAGCTGTGAGGTGCTTTTCATACTTTTCCTCAACACTGAGATGACTGCATCACAAAGTTTAAATTTATGCCACAAAGTGAGAAAGGGACATTCTTATAAAGGAGCCATCAAAAAAGGTATTAATTTAGTATTATGGAGATGTTTAACTATTATATGTCATAGGAGTGGTTACATATACTCTGTTGAAAAGTTGTATCACTTTGCATGCTCAGAAAAGCAAATTGGCTTGCATATTTCTCTGTTATCCTACATTTCTCTGTCTTATTAGGAAGAGAGCTGTAATTTAGGAACTCAGGTTTTAAGCTGAGATACACTAGATCAAAATACTCAGAACAAAAATCTTAATCCAACGTATACAGAGAGAAATACTTATATTTCAGTGAGGTGTTTGGGTTTCTAATAACAAAGATCTATTTTCTTTTAAAATTACACAAAACTGAGGCAAAATATTTTGTATATCAGAAAAAATAGCTATATGCTCTTCATTACATTTAAAAAATATACTAAAAATTAACTACTCATCAAGAAGGTGAAAATTATCATTCTTTTTTAAGGATTTATTCCTACATAATGCAATTAATTGTTTTCAAATAATGTTATTAGTTCTTTTCTACAGTGATTAAATTTTGGTAATAAAATATAAATAACTCGGACTGAATTAAGGTACAAAATGTAATGTTGTCACATGAATTGTTATTTCATATTTATACATATAAATTTACAGGTGACATTTTAAAGCATTATCATTTAGAAACTACTCTAATTCTATTCTGGTTATGTTTTTGTGTCATGAAATATGAAAGAACTAACATTTCATTTTGATAAAGTAATTAGTAGTGGGGTCCAATTTTTTACTGGTGGCCTACTAGTGCACCATCTGTGTTTTACAAGAGGTAGCAGGAATAAAGCCCTAATAAAATTTTTCAGCAAATGGTACCAAATAGATATCACTCACGGTGAAGTGAAGGTTAAAAAAATACATATTTCTAGAAAACTCACTGGAATATAGATAAATGTAAATGAATTCTTTATAATCAATTTTATATGTTTGGAAAAAGATGTATGTATAAGTACGTTATTTAAAGGAAATGCCATTAAAAAATCTTGCTTGGACTGGGAGCTATCATGTGTACATTTATTTTCATCAAAAGGAAGATTTCCAAACACATATGCATTTCATGATTTCTGTCAGGGAACAGACTTGATACAAGGTCTTTGGGATTGCATTCCACATAGTGCAGAAGAAGTTGGAGTATGTTGTTTTACTAAAAATTCTGATATCTAGGGAGAGAAGAGGTGCTCTTTTGCCAGGTCCTCCTAGTGCCTTATGATCTTGAAGTCTAGAGAGGACTCTTTAGATCAGAAATCCGCAAACAATAGCCAGTGAACATCAATTCTGGTCCACTGCCTGTGTTTTTAAATAAAGTTTTATTGGAGCACAACATTTGTTTGCTTAAGAATTGTGTATGGGAACTCCTGTGCTCCAACAGTAGAGGTGAATAGTTACAATAGTGAAAATCTGGCACTTAAAGCGTAAAATGTTTCTCATTGAATTCCTTACAAAAAAAGTTTGCTTATCTCTGGCTAAGTTCAACTTTGTCCAATACAAATAAAATGCAAACCACATAGAAATTTTAAACTGCCTAGTAGCCATAATAATAATAATAATAAAAATAAAAAGCAGGTAATGTTCATTTTAAAGATATATTTTATTTAAACCTATATGTAAAAAGATCATTTTAACATGTGGTGATAGCCACATTTAAAGTATTCAATAGCCACATATAAACAGCGTCTACTATATTAAACAGAGCAGCACTAAACAATCAACCTGTGCGGGGGAGGGGCTGTTGGGGCCCCACCCGATAGAAAAAGAGAGGGCCTTTACAGGACGCTACAATGGGTCTAAATTGTGACAGTTAAAATAATTCTGTTTATTCTCATTTATAGACAAGAAATGCAGAAAAAGAAAAAAAAAAGTTTAAAACCAAGCAACCAACCAACAGACAAAACAGGACTTTTCTCCTTAAAATAAGATGCAGCTACAAAGATTTCTGCCATGTAGAGGTGATTTTAGTAAGGTTGTTTATTTCCTACTTTGAAGCTAAATTCCTCCCACTGCAATTTAAACAGTTTCTAACTTGTTTTATCCTCAGCAGAATCTGAGAAAAGCAGTTCCCCATCACTAATATGATATCGTATTCCTTTAAATCCTTTAAGACTCTGGCCGTCTCCTCCAAAGATTTTTCTTTGTCTAGCTGCACAAATTCAACAACTCTAGCATTTCAAATTGGGCCCATTTTGAAAGTGTCGTATTGTATTTGCAGTTCTCTGTAAAATCTGTTCCCAAAGCTATATGCACTCTTCAAATGCAAAAAGAAAACTTGAAGATAGCATTCAAATAAATTCTGAATATTTTGAAACACAAGTGGCTCACCACACAGATCTAACATGCTTTTGTTCTGCTTAAACAATTCACTCTACCCTTTGAAAGTATTTCACTACATGTCACTAAATTCCACATAAAAAAGTTCTGAGACACAAAGTAACTTTAGATATTTCTACATTTCATAGGATTACTGTCCTTCATTTTCCTATCTCTAAAATGAGTGTGATTCAAACCCTCTTCTTTAAAACTATTTTTTTTTTTCTTACAAAAACCCATGAAGCGGGTGCCTGTGTGACTCAGCTGGTTAAGCGACTGCCTTCAGCTCAGGTCATGATCCTGGAGTCCCAGTATTGAGTCCCACATCGGGCTCCCTGCTGGGCAGGGAGTCTGCTTCTCCTGCTGACCTCTCTCTTCTCACGCTCTCTCTCTCTCATTCTCTCTCTCAAATAAATAAAATCTTTAAAAACAAATAAACAAAAAAACCTATGAAGCATCTTATTATATTAACAATAAGGAGAATGGAGAATTTCCAAGCATCTTGAAATTTCATGCATATTAAATTTGTAAATAAAAGATTAAGATAAAACAATCTCAAGAGCTTAAATCAAAGAGGATGAAAGGAAGATATGTAGCACATAAGTGGAGAAGAAAGAACTTAGGGGAGCACAGATTAAAAATAGCTCTAATTAGCAGTAAGTTCAATAATAATAGAAGTATCGTGTCTAGAACAAACGAGGTGATAGTCCTGTTTGATTAATTCGCTAGCTCTGAAGAGAGCGAAGGTTAGAAATCATAGTCATCTAAGGCAAAGGGCACTAGCAAGGAAATAAAGCTGGAATAAGCCTAAGAGTAGGAAAACAAGACCCTGGCATTTTATTGCTTCCTGGAGTCAAGAAAGAAACAAAATTACATAAAGAAAATGAAATCTATATATACTATTACCACTACCTAAAGGGTAGCTCTGAGGTCCTCCAAGAAACTGAAAGAAATAGTAATCAGTTTACCTTCTGGGAATTAAAGTAGTAAAATAGGCATTTGATGAATGAGATTTGCTCCTGCAGACCCTAGGCATCTGACATGCACGAGTCAAGACACATCTCCAAGTTCTCGTCTGCTATTCTAGCATACAATTCCCACTATAAGAAGCACACTCGATTATGCACAGAGAACCGCAAAGCCACATTAAGGTGGGAGTGGGTGGTAGTCATCTGGGCTCACTCACCGGGCTTTATTTCCCTCAATCTTATAACACATATGATTTGATTTCCCACCTGTGGAGTCTAAGATCTTATGACTGTCATTTTTGGTTGTGAATGTTCAAGTTTCATCACACTGACATAATTTTCCTTTATAAAATAGGACCTATTTCAAGAACGTGAAAAGCAGTTTGCGGAATCTAAAACCAATTGGACTAAATGAGAAAGGAAAAACAACAAACAGTAACAACAAGCTGTAGCCCAATGACGGGTTTTAACATCTGAAGGAGAGTATGAACAAAAGTAAGTGGCTCAAATGTAGTCTTAAAAAATAAAGATTCAAAATTTAGGGATTTGTCAAAGTAGATCAGCCTTGACCAAGAAATGCAGTACCTTGCATTGGGCTCTCAGAGCTCAGGGAATGAGCACCCCCTGCCCCGACTCCCTCTGCGAAAACTTCACCTCCCTCATCTCCCCCTCCCCTGCCCCCAACCACCCCCCACCCGCCCCTGACCTGTGGCTTTACTATAACGACAATGTGTTGAGTGATGAACAAAATTTCAGTTACACCTGTCATCGTAAACTAGAGCATTGTCATTCTGGCATGTCAATCTAGGTATAATGCTCTAGTCAAACTAGATATTATCTAGTTTGACTAGAGCATTATACCTGCATTTCCTGGGTGTTTGGTTAGTGTGGACCAGTTCTCAAAAGTTTGTTGAAGCTTGGCCTCACTGATGTAATCTCAATCAAGTCCTTAAACCCCAAAAGCTGAGATTGCAAACTGGTGCCCCCACCCCCAACCTGCAGTTTTGTTTTTTTTTTTTTTTTATTAAGTAGGCTCCATATCCAATGTGAAGCTTGAACTCATAACCCCGAGATCAAGAGTCACATGCTCTACTCACTGAGCCAGTCAGGTGCCCCACAACCCCTTTTTATTTTCCCACCCTGAAGCTCTGAGGCACAGCTTGAACAGCTCATGAAGCTTTCTTCAAGATGACATATCCTTTTTCCTCAAACCATATACATGCACATGAGATAATTATTTACAGTCCTTATTGATGGTATTCTAAGTCTTTATACTACCATTAAAATAATGGAAAATGTTACCACATTAATGAAATTTTGATTTAGAAATCCCACTTTTGGAAATATAGCCCATTAAATAATACTGAATATGGAAAAAAAGCCTTTAAGGTTCACAGATATGTCATTCATGAAAGTGAAACATAAAAAAACAATCCCTATATTAAGCCTTAGGAGAATAATTTAATCAGAAATAGTATATGCAAAGATAGAGTGTGATGTAGTCATTAAAAAGTCATAGACAGTATTGTGAAAATAGGTTTACATAGAAAATACTCCATTAGATATATACATATAAATGGCATAGTTACAACAACATGATGAGGGGATAACTTAGAAATATAGATGACAAAAAGATAGAAGAGTCCCTTAAAGAAATCAGATTAAATTACCATATTATTTTACAACCAAAAGTAGGAAAGCTTATCCAAATCTCTGTTAAGGTGGTTGACTTGGTTTATGAAACTAAATGCAATCTCCATCACTGTGTATTAAATAAGGCTTGGAATCCTAAAGACCTGTCCATACCATGATCCAGTTTTTGTGATACCTTTTTGGTTTATCTGTAATAAGCATTCTAAAGAAGAGGTCATATATACTCAACTGAAAAACAAAAATGGATTCAGAATACAGAGTATATCTACTCCCCCAACTGAAAACCATCTAGAACTCAAGAGTTAATATAAGATTGACTCAATTACGATAGCCAGAACCTATCTTATCAAAAAGAATGCTGTACCAAATCCAATAATCACTTAAAAAGTTATCCTGATTCACTCAAGATCACTTGGTAGATGTGTCTGGAGACGCAGTCACCTCTCAGTTCTGTTTCTGTGCTGACATTCAATTGCCACGTATCCATGAAGGTGTATCACCTCTTACTCGATGTTGATCATGTTCTCTGGGAGCAGCAACTGGGTTTGAACTTACCTTACATGAAGACTCCACCTGCAGACCAGGGCAAGGTATTGGCCCAAACTGATAGGAGCTGGAGGATCTCTGTTCTACACTTTTGTGTTTATGTGTCTCTGAAGCAAGTGGAAGAACAGATTCAGGCTTTAGAAGCTGTGAATCATCACAACAATTGAGAATAATTCTTGCTCTTTCTCCTGTTTCATGTCTTTCCAAAGTGCCTGGAAAACAAGATTTGAAATTAAAAAAAAAAAATTACACACACTATTTACTCCAAAAGAACGAAAAGAACAAGACACTTTTATCAGAAAAATCACAATTCTTTAAGTGAACATGCCTGCTTACAACTGAAAAAGCAGCCTGGGAGCTTTCTCTAAATTATTCAAATCATCGTCTTACAAAGGCTGACATTATGGGCTTGAAAACCTCATCTTCCTCTTTGTGCTTTTTTATCCACTGAAATCAACAGGGCATTCAATAGTCTTTAACAGTAAAATCTCTTACTTATTATACAGTATGCAAGTGATCAATAACAACCAACTATGGAATATTTTAGTGCTGTCCCCTAGTGTTTCAACTCACAAACAACAGAGAACAGCAGTGCTTTTTGCTAAAAAAAGAGAAGTTTCTGTTGGCAATCTATGTACATAATTTAAGTGGATAGGACAAGTAAGAATACACATACTTTGTATTGCTACCTCCTTTCCCCAAGAGCCCTCACTGCTTCAGGAATGCAAACCACTCTAGAATTTTGTTATTGTTGCAATTATAGCCTCTGATTTTTATTTATGTTATCAGAAGAAGGAAAAAAAAAAACCCACAAACAATCCTTTGCCCTCTTCTCTACCATTCCTTCAGTTCCACAATTTCAAGACCCTTGTAAGTTGAATTCCAACTTAAAAGGAACAAGTACAAAATAGAGAAAAAATATCAGGGAACAACTCATAAGGAGTCAATGCTTTTATAAAATATGAGTCCAAACTCTAACTGAAATCTTAATAAATATGAATTAATTATGACCATTGTCTCTTATGAGCTCATTTACATTATTCATACTATATTAAATATAAAACCTATATCCTACTAAGTAGAGATGCTGAGGAAAATTAACTTGCCATTTAAACTTAATACAGATTTCATATCATATTAATCCTTCCCCATCAATGAGAAAGTAATTGTACGAATTGTTAAGGAGAAAGGTAGTTCTTATCAGTAGTGTTTTTTTTAAGATTTCATTTATTTATTTGAGAGAGAAAGAGAGACAGAGAGAGTGTGCATGAGCAAGGGGAAGGGCAGTAGGGGAGGGAGAGAGAAAGGGAGATGAACCCAAGCAGACTCTGAGCTGAGCTCAGAAACTGATCTCAGGACACTGAGATCACCACCTGAGCCAGAACCAAGAGCTGGATGCTCAACTGACTGAGCCACCCAGGTGCCCCTCTTATTAACAGTATTAAGAAAATATAAATTTAAAGGAATTACAGTAAGGAAATAAAAAGA
Source organism: Lontra canadensis (assembly GCF_010015895.1). Taxonomy (NCBI): domain Eukaryota; kingdom Metazoa; phylum Chordata; class Mammalia; order Carnivora; family Mustelidae; genus Lontra; species Lontra canadensis. Next base: position 8,322,103 of record NW_022631006.1, on the reverse strand, counting down.
ATTTTATACTACTGTCTTTAGATAAGTAGATTCAAAGATCAGGACTCTCCAGTTTTTTCTCAATTTTCCTCTTCTCTTCCATATCATTTCTTTACAGCAACTAAACCAGCATTAGTTGGTACTTCAAATTCTAAATGAGCAACAGCTACTATGCTAAAATATTTGGTGGAAGTTTTGTCTCTAATCTCTTAACAATGACATACATAAATTTTTCCATTCTAACATTTCTGCATTCATAATTAACACCTTTAGCATATAAACTCACAAACATGTTATTTCTCTAGGCTTATTTTTTTCCCCGTCAAGACTGATATATCTTGAAAAAATAAAGCTGGCAGCAGCAAGAAAAGCCCTTTTCTCAAGGACGATAATAACAAAAGTTTCTCAAACCAAAGATAATAGTTACGACTCCTTTCTGAAAATGACTGCATTCCAGAACTTGTAACTGTGTCCCCTAGCAAACCTCACTGACTTTCTGAGATATCTCTCTTTGAATATGGTATCACCATGGATATTTTCTTCTCATAGGTTTTCTGTGGTTCCTCAAACTGTGATTTTTAAAAAAGATTTTGAGAATTACTGGGAAAAAACTTACTGTACTTTAATACATACAATATGTGTCATACTATAATTGTATATTTGTATATACCTTTACATATACACATATGTTATTCTATACCTAATGTCTTATGCAGACATAACTATTTCTTGCATTTCTCAGTGATGAAAATAGTTTACCCATGAACTTGGGGAGCTGTAATCTACTTTTATTCACGCACAGATAATCGATTTAGCATCTACTATGGGACACTCATTCACAGTACCAGATGCTAGAAATTTATGCTAAACAAGAATGACTCAGTTCTCTGGCGCTTGGGTGGCTCTGTGGGTTAAAGCCTCTGCCTTCGGCTCAGGTCATGATCCCAGGGTCCTGGGATCGAGGCCCGCATCAGGCTTTCTGCTCAGCAGGGAGCCTGCTTCCCCGCTCTCTCTCTGCCTGCCTCACTGCCTGCTTGTGATCTCTGTCTGTCAAATAAATAATAATTAAAAAAAAGAATGACTCAGTTCTGTCCCTCTTGAGCTTAACATCTCATGGTTGTGTAGAGGCAAGAAGTGTCTGAAAACTAATCTGCTATAATATATAAAGTAACAAAAAGGTATTTGTACTCCAACCTAAAACTCTCCCATTCTAACAGAATGTTGGACATCTGGTTTTGTGAACAAGAATTTCCATCATGATTAGCTGTAAAGTATGTGAAAATAATTATTTTGTTTCAAAGAACTGGGTGAAGCACAAATGTGACATTAAGGAATCATTAAAGTGAGTCCATTTAAAGTTATCATAGACAAGTAAATTACATGTTCAAAACAATGAAGTGATTTCATTATGAGCTCAGGACAACAGCTTTTAAAAGGCCTTGGTCAAAACACTAAGAATGGATAAATAGTAAATCCCAGGTATGCCGGTCACAATTCATTGTTGCTTAGTTCCAAATTCACCCTTCATTGCCCGCTCTGTGAAAATAGATCCATGCTCTTTAAATATTTTTCGTTCAATAGATGGTACAATGTCAACTTTTGTGGATCAAAGGTGATTTAAAAAAAAAAAAAAGGGACACCTCGGTGGCTCAGTTGGTTAAGCTGACCTTCAGCTCAGGGTATGATCCCAGCCCCCTGTGGGGCTCCTGCTCAGCAGGGAGTGAGTCTGCTTCTCCTTCACCTCCTCCACCTGCTCTTGCACTCCTACTATCTCTCTCTCTCTCTCTCAAATAAATAAATAAAATCTTAAAAAAAAGAAAACTCTATTAGAAGATTTCCTTCTCAGTTCTGGTGTGTTCTGTTGCAGCAGCGTGGGGGGCTTCCCCAGCACAACGGTCCTGCAATGTGGGGCAGCTGGCAGCACCCAGCAGGTAGCAGCTGGTATGGGCACACTTTCTGTGTGGTTGTAGGACAGAGACTTCTAGTGAGACATCTCTCTGTGAATGGTTTTCTGTAGCACCTCAGGGAGCATATTTCTGGCAAGTTCTACCACATCACACCACACCACACCACACCACACCACACCACACCACACCATAGCAGCTTCTCTACGTAGCATCCAGTGACCACAGCTAGGAGGCTTCCCGTAAAGTCAGGATCTTAGCCCTGGGGGGTGGTGTGTCTCTTCCTTGGGGAGCCTATCTCAGCTCTACGGGCAGTGGCTGATCCTTAAATCTGCTATTCCTATATTTTTCAGAGTTATCTTTAATTCTTACCAACCAGTTCCTCGTATCAAATTTTTTGTGATGGTTAATAGTTGTTTATTTTCAATCTTCTGTGGTGAAATGACCTTGTCATTTCTCTCTCCTGATTAGACAGATTGATATACAATGATGAAACACCTCTGATGCAGAATGTTCTTTTAAATATATCCTGAAATTAAGGGATTCATATAACTTCAGGGATATAGTTAAATTGTTAGAAGAGCCTATAGCAAAAACAGTAAGCTAGGAGGGATGGCATGACTCCCAGAAGGTCCAACAAGCAGTGTCTTTGTAACTTTAATAACAATCTTTGGCAGCAGACAGAATAATCACTGCTTCCTGATATTATAGAAATACTAGAAACTGAGGGTTTACAAACTTGCTTAATTCAACATCCAATTTCAAGAGAATTTTTGCTTTCCAAAGTGAACTCCATGATAACTAGATCTTTTTTTTTTCTTTTGCTCTGTGCTACATCAAGAACACAAGCTAACTCACATTTAACTCTTCATTTGAATCCATTTGAACCCGATAAGGAAACATATGTGCGAATTACATATGATTTTACGTGATAATACCATTTCCTCCCTCAAAGTAGATATTATGTGGAAAATCATATTGTATAAAAATGCCTTCTATGTAAATATCTTGCTGTTTTCCTGTTGCTTTTTCATTGACATGAGTTTTAATACAATTTGTTCTAATCATAAACTAATTATTATCCCTCTGAAGAGGGATGGAATCAATCCTGAGAAAAGAGAGCTTGGAACAATTAGTGTCCTAACATAGTGAAGGAAAGATGACACCGGCAAGCATCAGAAGCACTTTTCACTGATCCCAAACTAACTGCCTATTCCTCAAAAAGCCAGTGCACAGAAATATAAGGAGTAGTAAGATCCTCTGTGCAGAGCCCTAAGCCCATATTGACAGTATTTCCACTGTATACCCTGCTTTCACCACCAAGTCAACATTGCATACCTAATCACATTTTTCCCCCACCAAAACGTTCCCTGTGTTCCCTCTTAGCTATTACCCTCTCTACTTCTCAGGGATGACAGCCTGCAGACATCACTGAATGGTGGCTAAGAGGAGACCTGACACCAGACTGCCCTGTGCATGAACCCTCATTTTACCCTGACCTGTTGTGGGGCTCTGGACAGGTCATTTTACATTTCTGTGCCTCCATGTCCTCATCTGTGCAATGGTGTTAATAATAACTCTGACCTCACAGGGTTACTATGTGGATTGCACTGAGTAGGTATTTTAAAAAGCTTAGAAGCTTATGGACAGCACCCCTCTGACACATGACAAATCCTCACTCAGCCCCTTGTGAACAATTTAACAAACCTCCTTGGCTCTGTGGCTCTGGGGTCTGTCTGACACCCGGGCCTGGGGTCACTGCACATAGGACCAGAGTGGGCCCCTGCCGTCTCCTACCTGAGACTCAAATCTTCTCAATCAGCCTTGACTCTCAGGCTTGTTATAATCAGAATCAGTAGGATTATATATTTGACTTATTTTTTAATCCTCTTTCGTAAACCAGGCTGCAGTCTGGCATAAATTAAAGGCTAGATAAATACTTCTTAATGGATTATATGACATCAGCAACCTGGCTAATGATTTTTTTTTTTTTTTTTTTTTTTTTTTTTTTTTACTGGGGCTACACTTGGGATTAAATCCAAACTCCTTGACCTACAAGTCCTATTCTTGCCTCTGCTTCCTCCCATGTCATCCTCCCCTTGCTCACAAATCAGATTTTTTTTAAAAAATATCCTTGAAATAAACACATCCTTTCCTACTAGCTCTGTCTCACTCTTTAAGTATTAGCTTAATATCTCACCTCCTCAGAGAGGACTTTCTAAAGCAAATTCTTATCCTCTCTTGATTTTCTACCTTAACTTCTTTCCTTAATTTTATAGAACTTAACACATTTGTAATCGGTATATTTGATTTGCTTGCTTAAATTCTAGGGCTGCCTCCCTTCCAGATGCTTTTTTTTAAAATTTTTTTAATTGTAACTATGTATTCTATGGCTTGGAACAAAGCAGGGCTAAATACTTACTTGTTCACTGAATGAACAAATTAAATGTTACCTTTTTCCCTGTAGCAGTGGAGGGAGAAGTCTATGAAGGCATCAGAGCATACCAGGGTCTCAGTGTGACAGGAGTTAACACCAAAGTATACTCATTACAAACTTCAACCTCTGAGCCAGCAGGCTGCCCACACTGAGAATAGTACATTCACATGACAGGTGCCTGTCCTACCTCACCATTATGCTGCTGGGTCATCCTGATGCCCCAAGAATTTGGAACTGGAAACAGCAAATCAGTCTCTGAATAAAACATGTTGACTTCTGGAGTAGTTATTTCTTGCTCCAAGAACTAGGGAGCAGGATATGCTAGTCTACAGAGAGAAAAGAAAAAGAAAATGCACAGAGACACAGGAAACGCACAAAGAAGGAAGAAGATAGAGACAGAGGAAGGGAGGGAAAGAGACAGACCTTCAACTTTCTAGTTCTGTTTTTAGTCCCTTTCTAAGGACTACTGCTCCTGAAGTCTCTGCAATGCACCACTGAGTCCTTACAATAAGTACTTCTTTCTGATAAACCAATTTATCTCTTTTTAATTTTAATTTTTTAGATTTTATTTATTTATTTATTTGAGAGAGAGGAGCAGAAAGAGAGGGGCAAGCAGACTGCACAGTGAGCTCAAAGCCTTAGAGTGACTCGATGTCACGACCCTGAGATCGTGGCCTGAGCTGAAATCAAGAGTCGGATACTTAACTGACTGAGCAACCCAGGGGCCCCTGAAACCATTTTAATTTATCTTCTGTTTCTTAGCTACCCGAAGGGGATAACAAAGAAGGGACAGAGATGTTTCCATTGTCAAAAAAGCCAAGTTTCAGAACAGTCAAACAGATAGGCGAAGTTAACAATGTAGAGTTCCAGGTAGAGGTAGAAGAGTGGAGACAAAGGCTTAGGCTTTACCAGCAGATGGGTGGGGACTAAATCCCAAGGAAAGAATGCCATCTCCAGGAGAGTTTGGAGTGAGAGCAAGTGTCAAGACACCACCAGCACAAAACCTTTTAGCAATTTCTGCACATAAAGTGGAAAGGGAAGGAAAAGAGAAAGATTCAGAAACTGTTGCAAATCGGTATGTTGCTAAAATATAGCCGTATTTTAAATGCATTAGGATTGTCAATATTTATAGGATATCTACAGCTTTTTGCTTGTTTTGTTTTTAAATAGGGCAAATAATCACTTTGTGATGTGCCTGTTATGAAATCTAATTTTGAAGTATCAAGTTATCCTAAAGCAAGACATATTACCATGAAGGATGCTGTTTTCAGTTGTGGTAGAAGAGCAAGGCACAGTAAAGAGAACATGCTCAGGTGATCAAATATGCCTTACAGATACAAGAGACCTGAATGTCTACATAAAGAAAGGAAAGAAGGAGTAGTAATATTCCACACCTTAATTCCCTTCCAAATAGCAAAAACTTGCTCCCTTGATTTTATGTCTCTTGTAATTGGCTCATATTTTTAATATTTGCTATCTTCTATCTAAACATTTTTTTCAACTCCCACTAATATTTACTTTCCAAAATCAACAAAATTATCATGGCCCATTATCAATTAATGAATAGTTTTAAATTACTGATTTTATTTTTTTAATTAAAAAGTTATTTATTGGGGCGCTTGGGTAGCTCAGTGGGTTAAAGCCTCTGCCTTCAGCTCAGTTCATGATCCCAGGGTCCTGGGATCAAGGCCCACATCGGGCTCTCTGCTCAGCAGGGAGCCTGCTTCCCCTCCTCTCTCTCTGCCTGCCTCTCTGCCTACTTGTGATCTCTGTCAAATAAATAAATAAATAAATAAATAAAATTAATTTTAAAAAATTACAAAAATTATTTATTTATGAGAGAGAGAGAGAGAAAGAGAGCACACAAGCGGGAAGGGAAGAAGGAGAAGGAGAGAGAAAGAAGAGAGGGAGAGAGGAGAGGGAGGGAGAGCACAGATCCTGATGTGGGGCTCAGTATCAAGACCACACGATCGCAGCCTGAGCCAAAACGAAGAGTGGGACGCTTAACCAACTGCACCATCCAGGTGCTCCTTAAATTGCTTATGTTAAATCCCCAGCCAGACCAACTCTATCCTAATACTCAATAATTAGGTCTGCTAAATCTGTGGGGAAAGGAATAGCTACTATCCCAAAAGGGACAGAAATGGTTAAAAAAGAAACCGTCATCACTTGATGAATCCATCTGCAAATGATTAGAAGTAATAAGATTCAAAAATACCCAACTTGAGTAACATTGTCACACTGTACAGAAACATTTTTATTTAAAATTACAGATAAATAAATGTGACACAGTGATTGACTTACTATCACTCACGGTGCTTTTCCTCAGAAGAATGTAGAAGATTTTCCTTAGAAAAACATTACCATAGGAACATAAATCCTCCCAGGCCACTAAAATCACATATATTGTAAACCTACAATATTTTTTATCTCTTATTTTAATACCAGCATAATTAACACACAGGTTATATTAGTTTCAGGTGTACAAATAGTGATTCAACAATTCTATATATTTCTCAGGGCTCATCAGAATAAGGGTGCTCTTAATCCCCTTCCTCTATTTCACCCATATCCCCATTCACTACCCCCCTCTGGTAAATTTGTAGTTAAACTTACAAATTTTAAACAACTTGTTTTATCAAAAGCTAAAAATATTTTCAATTAAGTATTCTGCTTATTGTGGGATTATGAAAAATCAAAATTTGGTAAGTAATTCCTATTACGTAATTGGTAATGAAAAGAAACTATACTTATTTGAACAAAGCTTAACAACAACAAAAACATGTAAGTGTATACCTTTTAGAATTATATCTTTTTTTTTTTTTTTTTCAGGTGGGCATTTTCTAACTGATTCCAGCACAGTAATGGGCTGTGAGAGAGTGGACAGTTATATTTCAGAGTGACTATCTCTAAAACAGAACAGGCTAAAAAAAATGGCCTCACTATTAAATTTTGTAGTCAAATTCATGAAACAGGTTTCAGCAAAATGGCTGACTGACAGCTGTCATTAAACTCCACGAATCAAGGAATTTGACCACTGGGTCTGTTGTAAGATTGATCATTTACCTTCAGCTACACATGAAATTCATTGCCTTGTGCACAGAAGTGTATGGAGATTGACCTAGTACCCCCTTCCTAACAAAACCATCACATTTACTGCATCTTACTCCAGAAAATGTATAACTGATGGGGGTTCTGACCAGAGGGAGGGAAACTGGAGTTATCAAACCTAGCTAACTAGAAAGTAACTGAAGGAAGGTGAATGGTTCCGAAAATATTAAATCAGGCATAAAGGTACATGCCTTCATTCCTTAATACGTTTGAATATAGTATATTCAGCTGTAAAATAGATTGTCAAGGATGTGGCTCATTTTGTTCTATACAAGGTCCTAATATGATAACAAACTCGTGATTGGCTTCACGTCAACCTTCTATACCTTTAGGGCATATAGAATACATTTTTACAAAGTCCCTGACCACCAGAACCTTAACCCCAGTTCTGCCACTGCCTCCAGCACATTCAGAGAAACCCTGGGACTTATCAGCTGGGCCACACTCAACCCTCACATCTAATTCTGACTGCTGACCTCCAGAAAAACAGAATAAAGGGGTCGGGGTGGGGTGAAAGAAAAAAAGGGATCAAAACACCTAAAGGTTTATAGTTGCTGAGATGTATAAGGAATACAAATAATGAATTTATTTTAAATAAATTTTAAACCAAGTTTCTTTTTACAAGGTATTTACTCATTAAATATTCCATCTTCTTAAATACATGCAAATACCATAGAATCCACTAGGAATTAATTTTTCACCTCACTCTAAAACTTTAATACAATTTACAATCAATTGAAGGGGTGAATACAGGAAAAAGTGTTTCTGTATTATGATGTGAAGAATATATCTAATTAATTATATAATGACCTATTATATACAAAACATTAAAATTATACTGCTTCTGAGTACCGCAAAATGTCATTCATTTTGTATTGTTTGATTTTTTTACACCAGATAGGCTTATGTTTTCAATTTAAAATATTTCAAGAATAGTCCTTTATTTCCCCTCATGCTTTAGGTTGAAGGTTAAGTTAGTTGGAGGTTACAATTTCCTCAATGAAATGTGACACTATCATTTATTCACTTAGGTAAATATCTTGCTGAGTTGATCTCGAATTTTGCCTGGATAGAGGAATGGTATTGGGAAAGAAAAACATAGGGCACAGTCTCCTGAATAAGGTTCTGGATAACAGGTGAGGGCATATCCAAAGTCTCCTTTTTGGGGGTGGGTACAGTGGAGTGCCCAGGGCACACTTTATTTATTTATTTAGATTTTATTTATTTATTTGACAGAGAGAGATCACAAGTAGGCAGAGAGGCAGGCAGAGAGAGAGGGGAAGCAGGCTCCCTGCTGAGCAGAGAGCCCAATGTGGGGCTCGATCCCAGGACCCTGAGATCATGATCCGAGCCGAAGGCAGAGGCTCAACCCACTGAGCCACCCAGGCGCCCCCAGATACCTTAATTACAATCAATTTCCCTTTTGGGACATGACAGTCTTTCCCTCAGGCACATAATGAGTGATCAAAGCTCCAGCAGACATGTCAGGGTTTAGTCTGAAAGCACCAATGTTCTGTGTACCCTCACTGTAGTTGTGGCTCCCCAGTCATCTATAAAATTTCATTCCACGTTCCTGCAGCCAGTGACCCAAAAATCCTTTCCCATCTCTTTAATCTTCTATCCCATGGACTTACTCAGAAATGAGAGCCTCCAGAAGGGATCCTACCTGCACGCCAATACAACAGGCAGAATTCTAAGATCCCCAATGACTGTCATCTTCATGGGATGCCTTCCCTGGTGGATATGATGGGACAGCACTACAATGATTATGTTGTGACATGTCCAAAAAAGGGACCTGACAGATAAAATCAAGGTTTATAACTTAGCTGACCTTAAAATAGGGAGATCATTCAGGTGGGTCAGGCCTAATTAGGTGAGCCTGTTAAAAGCAGAGAGCTTTGGGGGCACCTGGGTGGTACAGTCAGTTAAGCAACCAACTCTTGGTTTTGGCTTAGGTTGTGATCTCTGGGTCTACTTCAGGCTCTGTGCTCAGCATGGAGTCTGCTTAAGATTCTCTCTCCCTTTCTCTCTGTACCCCTTTGTGCTCATTCTTTTTTTCTCTCTCAAATAAATAAATAAAAAAAAGCAGAACATTTTTCTCTAGCTGGTGGAACAAGGGGAAGTCAGATAGATTTAAAGCATAAGGATCCAAAGCGTCCTAATGGCTTTGAAGATGGAGAAGGCCACATATAAGAGTGGCCTCTCGTAGCTGAGAGTGACAGCTGGTGAACAGCCAGCAAGGACCTCAGACCTACAACCACAAAGAAATAGACCCTGCCAAGGACCTGAATATGCTTGGGAGTGAATTGTTTCCCAGAGCCTCCAGTTGAGAGCTCAGTGGGCAGAACCATGAATTCGTTTCCTAAGAACGAGACTAAGCGGTGAACCTAGTTAGCTCACTTAGACTACTTAGAGAACTGAGAAAGTAAATGGATGTTGCTTTAAGGGGCGAAATTTGTGGTGATTTGTTACACAACAACAGAAAACTAATACAATTAGGACTTGTAGAAGCATTTTTACTTTGAACCAATTTTAGACCTCAATTTTCATATTATTTTTTTCATTATTTTATATATGAGATTCCTGCCCCATAAAATAATTACATAGATGCATAAAGTCATAAAAACAAATGTGAAGACTGGTTAGACATTTAATTCTTTCTTTTTTTTTTTTTAAAGATTTTATTTATTTATTTGACAGAAAGAGACACAGCAAGAGAGGGAGCACAAACAGGGGGAGTGGGAGAGGGAGAAGCAGACTTCCTGCCAAGGAAAGAGTCCAACGTGGGGCTCAATCCCAGGACTCTGGTATCATGACCTGAGCCGAAGGCAGATGCCTAATGACTGAGCCACCCCAGGTGCCCCTTAATTCTTCTATAAAGATTCTATTTATTTATTTGACAGAGAGAAGACAAGCAGAGGGAACAGAAGAAGAAGCAATCTCCTTGCTGTGGGACTTGATCCCAGGACCCTGGGATCATGACCTGAGCCGAAGGCAGAGGCTTAACCCACTGAGCCACCCGGGCACTAGCCCCTTAATTGTTTTTTAATAGCCCTTTTCCCAACCTCGTGCTCTATTAGGAGCCATGAAGATATGTGTTACAGAGCTGGTGATTAAGCAGTCATATACCACAACCAAAAAAAAAAAAAAAAAAAAAAAAGCCTTCTAAAGCACTCAATTATTTTGGGAAAAATTGTATGTAAGATTCATATTTTTCCCTTCCTCTTTATCACCTTCATCATTATCAAATTTTCATTAGCTAATGTTAAGTTTAAGTGTTGAAGTGCTTTGTTTAGCAATTAGCATACATCTTATTTCGTTTTTAAAACAATTCAGAGGATTATAAAACAAACAAACAAACAAACAAAAAACCCCTGAGGCTCAGAAAAGATATTTGTGAGTATCAAATGCCCTGTATGTCTCAAGCTATTTGTGTCCTCTGGTTGGGAGGATGGGTTAGGACAGGCACTTGGACTAAAAGCTAGGAAGGACCAGTAATGCTAGGGAGTGCAGTTCCATTTCCACCACAGACCCAGAGGACTGGTATGTTCAGTGTTGAGTTTAAAGTAGGTAATGTTTGGCTGGCAATATGGAGGAGAGAACTGAAGAGTCTGGCAAGGTAATCAGTTAAGAAATTTTCAACAGTTTATGTAAACGATAATAAAGATCCCAACCAATCTGTCTCTAAACCATTTTATTTTTAAAAATTTTTAAAAGATTTTATTTATTTGACAGAGAGAGAGAGAGATCACAAGCAGGCAGAGCAGGCAGAGAGACAGGAGGAAGCAGGCTCCCTGCTGAGCAGAGAGCCCGATGCAGGGCTCGATCCCAGGACCCTGAGATCATGACAGGAGCCGAAGGCAGAGGCTTAACCACAGAGCCACCCAGGTGCCCCATATTTTTAAATGTTTTTGGCACCTCTGAAATATATAATTCCATGTCTTACTGGAGGCTTATAAAATAAATGCAGTACATAGTTTATCTTTCAATGACCCAAGTTCATCACTAGGCACTGTAGATAGTATTGGGCCCAGAAAATGGTACTACCATCTGGGATGACTGACTAGGACTTTCATAGAATAGGTTGTTTAGGTTTCTTACGTAGCCAGGGGTCTTTGGTTGGTTCCTAACTTTTGAGAGCCAATTCCTTCTCCTTTAGCCAGAGCATTTTTTTTTTTTTTAATCTGAGTAGAGTTTACCTACAATGTTACATTAGTTTCAGGTCTACAGCATAGTGATTACACAATAGTATACATTAGGCTAAGCTCACTACAAGTGTAGCTACCGTCTGACACCATACAGCACTATTACAATATCATTGACTATATTCTCTGTGTTGTGCCTTTTATTCCATGACTTATTTATTCCATAACTGGAGGCCTGGATCTCCCATTCCCCTTTGCCCATTTTGCTCATCTCCCCACCTCCCTCTCCGATTCAACTATCAGTTTGTTCTGCATATTTATACATCTGATTCTGCTTTTTGTTGGTTGAATTTTTTTCAGATTCCACATATGAGTGAAATCATGTGGTATTTGTTTGCCTCAGCCTGACTTATTTCACTTAGCATAATACCTTCTGTGTCCATCCATGTTGTGACAAATAGCATGATCTCATCCTTTTTATGGTTGTGTAGTATTCCATTATATATATAAACGATGGAAGGAGTCTTACAGAATATAGATAGGTCTTCTGGCATTAGTTATTAGAGTCTAAATTAAAAAACAATGATGGAACATTATGCAGCCTTAAAAAAAGAGAGTGTTCTGACAGGTGGTATAGATAGCATGGGTGAACCCTGAGAACACTATTCTAAGTGAAATTACCCAGTCACACACACAAAAAAAACACAAATAGTGTATGATTCCACTTATATGAGTAGTTAAATTTACAGAGGCAGAAAGTATAATGATGGTTGCCAAGAGCTGAGGGGAGAAAGGAATGGGAACTTAATGTTTTAATGGGTACAGAGTTTGATTTGGGGAAGATGAAAGAGTTCTGGAGATAGATGGTGGTCATAGTCTCACAATAACGTGTATGTACTTCATCCCACTAAACCTTGCACTGAAAAACTGTTAAGATGGCAAATTTCATGTTACAAGAATTTTACCACACACAAAAAGGCATCTGTGTTGACACGATAGCCCAAGGAAAATACAAACAAAAAGAGAAGTACTCTGAGAAGAGACCCAGATTAATATAAAGAGGGATTGCAGAATCAGCACAATGAGAAAGAGGAGCTGTTGGCCATCAGGGGATGAGGATGCCATGTAAGGCTGAAGGTGGAGAGACAAGAAGGCCATTGGTGACAGTGACTGCAGATAAGTCAAGTACCTGCCACCCAAAGGAAGACAACTCATCTTGGGAGGTGAGGGGACCTCAAGAAAAACAGTTTCATTGGACTAGTGTAGACAAAACCCGGATTAAAATATATTCAGTAAATGGGAGACAAGAAAACAAAGAGTATAGATGGAATTTTGTAGAAAACTATCAATTACTTTGGGGAGAATGACGAAGATAATAGAAGCTCAAAGTTCCTTATCCAAAAATTTGGGTCCATAAGGTTTTACAATTCAGGATTTTTCATATTTTGGAGAGATAAGATAATGCACATATGTATATTGTACAACAGCTATAGGAGAGCCTGGGAGAACAGACAGTGATCAAATAAGTCATTTAACTGCAGGTTAAAAAAAAAAAAAGAATACTTATACTTAGTGGAGTAAATAACCTCATATGAGTCAAGTTTTGGTTTTGTTGCTTTACCACAAACTAATAAAAAAATCCCTTTTGTTTTCAGAGCTTTTTAGATTTTAAATTGTGGCAAAAATTATATGGAGCTGTATTCAAAATAATTGGTAGCCACGAGGTCAGAAATAATAAAAGTGATAAGCTCTGAGATGAGTTTCTAGAGAGCACTGTTAATATAAGATATTATATCACATCATGAATTTGACTTCTCCTTATATCTACACAGGTAAGCTAAGTCACCTAATTCCAAACCCCAAGTTTTACTGATTGTTTTATTTATGCCACCTATAATTAAATTGTAAGGTGCTAAGGATTCCTTTAAAAACAGTGCTTTAAAGAAAACACAACTTCCTTTATAAAATCATTAATGATGGATAGCTTCACTAATAAAGCAATCTTGGGAAAATGATCATAGTTGTAAGAAATGAAGATAATAAAATTTTATTTTAAATGATAGATATAAAATAAGGAACAATCTAACAATGGGGTTTTCAAACTAGACTTAAAAATGATGCTTCTGAAAGTAAGAAAAATGTGGTGATTAAAAAAGTTAAACCTCCAGTGCAAATCATGGATTAAAAGTAAATTGTTTTGTTAAATTTTCTTATTCCCATTATTTTCCTGAACTCCCAGCCCATAAATGTTCTCAGTTCTGATCTATCATTTAGTTAAATGATTTGGATAAGGTCTTTATCCAAATGGATAAATAAAAGACTTTATCCAAATCATTTAACTAAATTTACAAAAACAATTTGCTGTCCACTTAAATGATGAACTAACTGTAAGATGACATCCTGTGTCCCTCAGTGGAGCTTCTGTTACTCTGAAGCTTCCAAGTGGCTGCAAAAAGCCCTTTGTCTTCTCAGCACAGAGACCTAGAGGGGAATGGAATCCACAGGCACGTGAATGTGAACAGGACTGGGGAAAATAGTGGACCAATCCACGCCAGGGCGTTTTCGACAGGCTGACATTATCAACCAACCTTTTTTGTAGCACAGGAGATAAAATCTGACATTCCTTCAGTCAAATTCTCTGCTCGCCACTCCTAGCCAAGGACTTGACCTTTGGATTTGTTTTCACCCGATTCATCCCTAGAAACATGAAAGACCCTTCCCATCAAATCCTACCAAGTAAGTTAGTGGTAGAAGTTGGATATTATTGATACAGTCAGATGAATAAAGTGCATCTGATATCTTTTATCTGTCAGCCAAATCAGAGAACCTACTTTCCCAGAGAATAACAATCATTACAGTTCACTGAGTCTCGCTTTTCCAATCATTTCTGTGGCAGCTGGCTACTGGGAAGTTGCTAGGGAATTGAAAAGAGGCAGCGTGAGGAGGGGCAGATGGGTCCTTTGGGTTTATTTTGCCAAATATGGGAGCTGTGAAACCCACTAACGTTCCAAGTGTCCATATGAAAAAGGGCCTAGCTAACGAGGGGCCACAGAGCAGTCATCCTGGGATGTTCCTCTTTCTGCTGCTATTGAATAAGCTCCTGAGATTTAATTCAGATATGTAACAAACATATCCAACGAGCACGTGATCCAACAGTGTACTTCCTTTATTTAAGTAAAACCCAGGAAGACAGTAATTGACAAGGGAAACAATAAGACAGCGAAGGGTGGGACCCAATTGGTGAAAGTAACTTTAAGAGAAAAAAATATTTAGTTTTATCATTTGGATGAGCGTCTATTGATTTTCATATTTGTTTCTGAGCATACATAATGTTAAAAAGCTATCCTGCAAATATCACAATATGCCTAATACATATTAACATGCCAGATTTTTTTAAAAAGTGGGTTGAGTAATACCTTAATTAAAATGCGCACACACACACACACACACACACTCACACAAACACCTGTGTACGTGTTTCATCAGATAACCATTAATCATATAACATAGAATTTAAAAAATAAGTTAGGATGTCTCAAAATAATATAGGACCATGTTCATGTGAAGTATAATTCTGTAATAAAATTAGATAATTGTTCAAACATTTATAGCTAATTAGGATTGAGAAAAAAGCAAATCCAAATTTGGGGGAAAAATACTTGTGTTTATTTTGTTAGTAGCCTTTCAATGTGATATTCAGATTTTAAAGGGCACAGCAGAAACTACCCCATGTAGATAATTTCACTCTTGAAATTTTCTGCATCGTGGAATTGCCTCACTTTGAAAAGATTGTGTACTTACAAGAGCATATTAACATTGATATGATTTGACCAAACTAGAGGTCTGTGTTCACTAGATGGAATTCTAGAAGACTACTCTGTGTTTGTGTGTGTGTGTGTGTGTGTGTGTGTATAGTGGGGGGGGTGAGTGCGCATTCATGTGCATTTGTGTATGTCCACATGCATGTAAGGGTGTTTATGAGGCTTTATATCAATGTAAAAAAAAATATACAATGAGGGCGCCTGGGTGGCTCAGTGGGTTAAAGCCTCTGCCTTCGGCTCAGGTCATGATCCCAGGGTCCTGGGATCAAGCCTCACATCGGGCTCTCTGCTCCGCAGGGAGCCTGCTTCCTCCTCCTCTCTGCCTGCCTCTCTGCCTACTTGTGATTTCTATCTGTCAAATAAATAAATAAAATCTTTAAAAATATATATATAATTAAAAAATATATATATATATACTATATATATATATACAATGAGACTCCTATGTCTCTCTTCAGTGATACAGTGTTGTCAGATTTAATTTAATAAGGTTAAATTAAATTATTATATTTTTGTTCTGATGTGTGTGCATGCATATATTTAATATATATTTTATATTATGTAAATATGATATATAAATGTATAAGACATATTATATATTTAAGATATATATTTATCTTATATAAGTATATAAATATCAGATATCGACCTATGCTCCCCAATTGTACTGCTACCATTGAGTAACTTCAGTGCACCCCACATTAAAAATCTTTCAGACTAACAGAAAGCCTTGACTTTTTACATGCCATGAACCTCTTCAGCAGTCTGGGGAAAACCAGTGAACCAACCCTTTTTCACAATATTGGTTTAAAATGTCAAAAATAAAATACATAGGATTATCAAGGATATTGATTACGTTGAAATGTAATCAGCAAAATATATTAAAAACCAAGCTTATATGCTTATTTATTCATGCATGAAATGACAAGAGCTAGTGGTGTGCCTAAAAGTTTATGGCAGTGGTAAACATAGATGGTACTTTGAGATACCGGGGACAATTGTGATGTGATATGAAAATATCTGTCACATCTATTGTTGACAATGTCACAGGTACTGCTAATACTGCTGTGAAGCGTTTCCTCCATTCAAAGTGGAAAGAAATGCTTCATTTCATTTAGCATTCCCTTAAAAAAGGGATTTGTGGATTGTGGAGCGAGTGAAGGGAAGCGGCTTTCTGAAGCTCCCTGCTACACCTCTCAGGGTGTTAACATTAATAATGAAAATAATGAACTAAGAAGTAGATAAGGCTTTCCAAGAGACTTATATGATATACAAATAAATATGAGTATGTCTCAGTATATATTAATATGTGAAGGAATAAAATACTAGAAGTGCAATATATTAGCCATTCATAATGATTTTCTGTAAGTGTTGGGATTCTATTGCTTTTTCAAGATGTCTTCTTCAGATTTTCTTTTTCTTTCGATTGAGTTGAAATTGACGTCACATACAGTGAACCATTTCAAGGCATACAAGTCAGTCGCATTTAGTGCATTCCCAATGTTGTGCAAACAGCGACTCTCTCTAGTTTCAAGACTTTCATCACCTCTGAGAAATATCGCCTACCCATTATGTAATCCTTGCCTCCCCAGGTTCCCCTCCCTTCAACTCCTGGCAATCATTAATCTGCTTTCTATCTCTATGGATTTGCTTATTCAGGGTATTTCATATAAAATGAACCATATAATATATGATCTTTTGTGTCTGGCTTCTTTCACTTAGCATAATATTTCTGAGGTTCATCCAAATTGTGGTATGTGTCAGGACTTCATTCCTTCTTAGGGTGGAATAATATTTCATTATACGTGTACACCATAATTTGTTTATCCATTCATCTATTGAAGGACATGTGGGTTATTTCCACCTTTTGGCCATTACAAATAATGATCTTATGAACATTTATGCTCAAGTTTCTGTGTGAACATATATTTTCATTTCTCTTGGGGGTATACCTAGGAGTGGGATTTCTGGTTCATATGGTAATTCTATGTTTAACTTTTTAAAATACTGCCCAACTGTTTTCTACAGGGGCTGCACCATTTTATATTCCCACCTTGGGAAACCTTGTTCTTTTTCATTTCCTTTTTTAAAAAATTATAGGCATCCTTGTAAGTGTAAAGTGATATCTCATTGTGATTTTGATTTGCATTTCCCTGATAGCTAATGATGTTGAAATCTTTGTATGTGCTTGTCGATCATTTGTACAGCTTCTTTAAAGAAATATTTATTCGGGTTCTTTTTCCTTTTTAAAATTGGACTGCTTATCTTTTTGTTTTGTTGTAAGAGTTCTTTATATATTCTGGATATTAAACCTTTATCAAATACATAATTTGAAAATAATTTTCCCCATTCTACAGGCTGTCTTTTCACATTCTTTTTTATTTTTAAGATTTTATTTATTTATTTGTCAGAGACAGAGAGAGAGCACAAGCAGGGGAGCAGTAGGCAGAGGGAGAAGCAGGCTCTCTGCTGAGCAAGGAGCCAATGAGGGACTCGACCTCATGACTCTGGGATCATGACCTGAGCCAAAGGCAAATGCTTAACCGACTGAACCACCCATGAGTCCCAGTCTTTTCACATTCTTGATGATGTCCTTTGATGCACAAAAGTTTTAATTTTAATGAAGTCTCATTTATTATTTTTCATTTGTTGCTGTAGTTTTTTTTTTTATTAGAGCAACCATGTGGCATGTGTGTATGTAGGTGTGTATGCATACACACATATATGCTTACATGTATGCATATATATTTGTACATGTATATATACATGGTTATAGAGAGGCACATATATGTGTATATGTATATACACATATATGTATGCAGATATATGTGTTAATATATGAACATATATATAATTAATGAAAATAATAAATAAATAAAATTAATAAAAATAAAGCCAGTATTCTCGCATACAGGAATGTCTTACCTCCTTCCTGCAACATTGTGTCAAGTGTCATCACGATCGTCATCATCATCACCACCACCATGAAGAAACTAAGGCTCTGATCAATTTAATTTAGTGATTTGCCGAAGACTGAACAAATGAATAGAGGCAGAATCTATTATCTCTAAATATTAGGCAATAACATCCATTTGATACATTAGGAATGAATAATGAGTGATTAACATAAACTGCTATGGTAATATATGAAGGATCTGTAATAAATACAGATAATATTTATCTAGTGCTAACTGTGGAGAAGAGATGGTGAGTCTTTGAGGAATTCAAAGTGGACTGAGATAATAGAGATTAGAGAGAGTAGAACAAGGATTCAAATGTAGCAGTCTGAATCCCAGGGCTCATGATCCTAACCGCCCTGGATGCTAATTCCCACTTGAGACATTAAACGTTGATAAATGAGCAAATATTCAGTAGTTAACCTGCAAACAAAGTTCATCTACACAAGTGTGTACATACACATGGACATATCCATGCACACACACACACACACACACACAGAGTATCACATGAATCAAAATCTCAAATTACAGTGTAGCTGTGATAACAGGGCCAAAGAGGAAGAAATAAAGATTCAAAAAATAGGCAGCAAACTGAGAATACGTGTTGAGTAATAACACCAGTAATTATTATAATAAAGAAGAAAAGGGCTTGGAAAAGGTGATGTAGGAAAAATCCCATCCTGTGCTTTAATGTACCCTATTTTTCGTTTCTAAAAACAATCATCCCAAGAGGGTTCCATCTGTAATCTCCCACAACAAAATAACGTGGCTTTGAGAAAATAACATACTGGGAAGACAATTACCTGCCGGATGCTGCATACCCAAAATCTACCTTTGACACGCACATAATGAAGGTCATCCTCTGGTTGTGCTGACAAGGCACCTGTACCTACAGAGGGGTGACCTTGATGAGAAAATCAAGCAAAACTGTCCTTCAGAATGGTGTGGTTGGTAACTAGTGGAACTAAAAATTTTTTATTTTATACACTATATACTACAAATAAAGGCAACAAGATAATACTTGTGGCCTGGAAAATGACCTCTCCAGGTAGTGACCTTGTGTGATATTTTGGCGTAGCAAAATAAGAATTTAACCAAATGATTCTATTCTATTGGGTAAAATATGACTGCACATTTCTGGGAAGCTGTGTCTAGCATTCATCTACATATCCTTCACCCAAAACAATTAAAGCAAACTCCAATCTACAATAGAGGATTAAATGCTAGATATTTTCTAAAAATATGGCTTATTCTAAAAATATGACCTATTATATGGCTATTACTTGGCAAAAACCTTATCTTACGTTTCTTAATAGTTTTATTTTTAAAATTTTCTTTTTAAGACCATGTGTTTTAAAGCCACAAAAGAATAAATGCTTCATTTACATGGTACCATAAAGACTAAATACTTTTCTAACTAACTGGTACTAATTTCAGTAAGAAAATAAAATTAAGAAAGAAAATTTAACACCTGTGGTAAAAATAACTCTGGAATGTATTTTTCTTCTTCCTGACTTCCTTAATTTCATATGCACAGGCTTTGTTCCAATGGTCTGTTTATAAGAGAGTTGTTTTAAAATGCAGAATTTGTTTTCCCACAGAAACCAAGTCATGACCAGAGGCTGGGTCCTCAGGCCAGGCTACTGGAGTGAAGCTTCCTGCTCAAGGTCACACAGCTCACATTACCTGAGCAACAGGAAGAAATGAATAAAAATAGACTCACACGGATTCTGAGTTCTACCCATTTACTGGCCAAGCACTTCGGTTCCCCTTAAACTCCAGGCTGTCAGCCGCTGCTTAGATTTCCTGAGGACTGCAACCCCACCATAGATGTAATACATTTCAATAGTCTTCCTGAAGCAAGGAGTGCCCCATTCCCAGGTAGGAGGTGTGGGAAATGGACTGGCAGCTGCCCATAACCTGTGCAGGCACATCTAAGAGCTTCCTGAACAGGGGAAACCATTTCAGCGTCTCCGGGGGTGACTGTCTTCCCATGAGCTCAGGGAAGACTGTCTGAAGCAGTGATTCACAGGTTGGCCTCTCCTTCCTTCCCATCAGCTATTGCTACTGTTGTCGGGAGTGCCTGCCAATAACAGTCTCCCTCCTTGCAATCTGCTGTTTCTAATCTGTCATCTGAGAAATCAGATGCCCAGAACTGTTAGAACTGTGGGTAAATTGAGAGCCAAGCTCTGAGAGATAGCCCGAGGCCCTCTCCTTCAGGAGAGCATTAGCAGCCATTTCTTTTCTTCTTAGAGCTTTCCTTATCTAATTCCCTGTTTGACAGTCTCAAAAAGCTGACCTCCATCTGCAAGAAGTGTTCCCATGTACAATGCAGTGGAGAACAAACCAGAAAGACACATGCATCCTAGTGCAGGCACCCTCTACCTAACCTGGGTGCCTTCAGACTCAAAAACATCTGTGTGTTCCATCTCCTCATTAGCAAACTGGGTATAAACCATACAGTCAGGATGGTGTAACGGATTAAAAATTGTAAATTGCTGTAGTATGAGTTATTATGAAAATCATGATCTTTAGAAAGAACTGCCATCCTTCTTAGAAATCTATAAAGCACACTGCAGGGCAAACCCAACCAGCTCCCTGCTTTTGTAAATAAAGTTTTATTGAAACACATCCTCACTAACTCCTTTCTATATTATCTATGGCTTCTCCTGTGCCACGAAGGGCAGAGCTCAGTAGCTGCAAAAGAGATCACGTGGCCTGCAAAGCTTAAAAACTTTAGTCTCCAGTTCTTTATAGAAGAACTTTTTCTGATCTATCTTATTGAGAATTTCATTTCAAGCAAGTAACGTTTCATTTTTACAAACACCCACGTGTGCGTGCACACACACAAACCACACACACAAATTGCTTAATATGGCATATTTCACAATGCAGGTCCTAAGCTTAACAGAAGACCTTCAGTATTAACAACTGTTGTATCAGTAACACATGAGAAATTCATTACACGAGTTTTCTGCTATGTAAATCTGGCAGAGTGAACAGAAAAGTCCTCAGAATTATTTTAAATTCAATTCTTAAAAGAATAATGAGCTCAGAGCTGAGATTTATTTCTGGTGTGTATTTTAGGTGGGGGGGGAAATCAGTATTACATTATCCCTATTGTGTCTCAACAGCAAGGAGGGTGACAAAGCTGCCCAAAGTTGTCAGTGCCAAACACATTGCGGGAACTCAAATATTAATCAAAATGACATCTCCAATTTTTTCCCTTCCTAATCAGGCCTAGACATCATGGGACATCCGGCAAATCAATAAGAGAAACTAGGTGCCCTCATCATTCCCAACCTGGCAGTGCTGCAATTTTAGCCAGAAGATGAAGGCCTTTGCTGTTACATAAATACTTCTCTGCTTTGGTTGTTCACCTCTCCCAGGAGAGGAGCATGCCCACCAGAGACCCCAGACTTCATGCTGGCATGCATCTGACCGTGCCACCTGTCATCATGAGAAACACTTCCTACAACTTCAAGATAAAATACGCATGGGGGTAAGTGGCTCTAGAATATGCTTGTGCATTCTACCCAAAAGAATAAAAAAATGAGTAAATAAATCTCATCAATAAAGTGAAAACAGGCTGCTTTAAAGTGTGGTGGAAAACTGATGAAGTCTCCTATCTTCCACACTCGGAGAAGGTGGCACAGGGACTGACTTATACCCCAATCCCCCACCTTCCACCAAAGCAGGGTTTCTGGCACAATTGAGAATTAATTACTTTTTAGCACAGGGACTGACTTATACCCCAATCCCCCACCTTCCACCAAAGCAGGGTTTCTGGCACAATTGAGAATTAATTACTTTTTAGCTTCATTCCCCTTCCCTCGCCTTTTCTTTCTAGGCTCCTTTCCCACATATCGGGATCCCACTCACTCCTCCTGTTTTCTCTGTATGAGCTCTGGGGTTGCTCTGGTGCTGAAAGATGTCTTTGTGTCAATTTATCCCTCCTTCTGATATTTAGAGGAAGCAGAGTACTGGAGAAACAGAGCAGGGAGTGGGTCTGTTCACATATGGAATGAAGTTTGAACCTTCTAGCAAAGCTAAAAGGAAAAACCCCAGAAAAATTGCTTGGAGTAGAAAATCCACAGACTCATACTGGAGGAAATGAGACAGGTCACATGAACTCTAGAAATCCTAGGGTAGACTTGGAGGAGAAAGTAAGGCTCTACCTGCAGGTGGCCAGCCATGATCTAAGAGCTACAACATGGGCCAATATTAAGGTGAACTCATTCAAACTTAGTCTACTAAGGTCCAAGAAAATTAGTCTTCATTCATTCATTCATTTATTTGTCCACGTGTCAGGTACGTCAGTGAGCAAGACATGCTAGAGCCTCATAGCCTCTTTTCAGCCCAATCGTTTTGGTCTTTGTTGGTATTTTTCCTCTAACTGTATGAAACTACAAATGGAAAAGACTTTCCCACTTCTACAAGAAGAGGATGAAACTGAAATCTAGCACAGTAAATGAGATGAAAGTATCTTAGCCAGATGAAATCCAGCTAGGGCAAAAGAAAGTGGTTCATTCAATTTCAAACAAAATTGGAATTGCAGAGGTTAACGGCAACCCAAAACAAAGCCAATATCAGATGCAAAATAAAAGGAACAGCATAAATTTATCCAAACAGGAAAAGCATGGTAAATGATGAGGGAAGTCAGGGTATCAGCCATGGGCATTGTGTTGGGGGGTTCAAGTGAAATTGTTAATGGGATGACGTTTTGAAAAACTGAAGAGCCACATCACAAATGGGAAGGTATTTCCATAATTATTAGTAATATTTTCACCATTTTAAGTCCCATCTTAGGTTGAATTAAGGTTGTTTATAAAGTATTAATGTAGATGACTATGAGATAAACAGCCTCACAGCCTCATTTGAAATAAATATTTTATATTTAGCACTAAATGTGGACACATTTGATATGAAAATTCTAAAAAAGCCACTTTTTTATAGGAAAAAATATGTAGAACCAACCATAGAAGATTCCTGAGTTTAAGTATGATGTGTTCATAATGGCCACGATGCCAATTATTGGCCATTTGACCACTCCCTCCACCCCTTCCCTGCTCCTCTGCACCTGTTATGGGCCCCTGGCTAATGCCTAGAACTGAATGTCCTTCCTCTTTGACTACTACTTGGATCAAACTAAGGAAGGTGATTGCAGAAGGACAGAGAAAACCATTTCTTCCAACTCTTTCTTTGTCTCCGTCTTGCATCTCTGGGAGGAGCTGTTACTCTTCCATGACTTCAGAGAGTGACCATTCCTCCATGGTTTCCATTCTCACATGGGGCCACTGACACTATTTTCTCCTCTTGTTGCTTCAGCCCTGGGCAAGTGGTAGGAGCTTCCTGATTCTACCAGCATCTGGGTGATGGGGGCCTCACTATCCATTCCTTCTCAGTTCCCTAAGTCCTATCCACACCCTTATAAATAGCCCTTTCATTAAAGTCTCCTCATTTGACCCATCTGGGTTAAATTCAATTTTCTGCCAGGACCATGACTGAAACATAATTTTGGCATCTATTTATTGACATAGAAAGATGTCTGGCAGAAAGTAGATTAAAATATTAATAGCAGTTATCTTTAGGAAGTGGGACAGGATTATTTGTTTTTCTTTATTTTTCTCTGTATTTTTCAAATGTTCTGTAATATTTGGTTATGGATTGGGGAGTATAAAAAGAAATGATAAAATTAAAACAAAATGTGGGAATAAATACAGTTTCAAGAAGTACTAGAAGTTGGGGCTCTTAGATGGCTCAGTCGGTTAAGCGTCTGCCTTCGGCTCAGGTCACAATCCCAGGGTCCTGGGATTCGGCCCTGTGTCAGACTCCCTGCTCAGCGGACTCTCCTTCTCCCTCTCCCCCTCCCCACCATTTATACACTCTTGCTCTCTCTCCCAAATAAATAAAACTTAAAAAAAAAAAAAAAGTACTGTGCTTTGGCTTCCCTCCTTTACTGCCCACCCCATCAAACAATATGTAAGTAAAAAGATGCATGGGCTGAAAGGTGTCCTGATGGGGCAATGGAACTGTAAACATTTGTCAGTTCTCAGCTATTTCTTTATTCTCACTAGATTCTACTTTCTAGGAAAAATATGCTTGATTACCAAGTCTTCACAATTTCACAATTGAAAACAATGCAACAGCACACATTTACTTGTTCTACAGGCTTGGATTCCACAAGAAGAAGTCAAGATTTTGCTGCGTTCTTTGATCATATTAATAATAGTTTACTATTATTAAAGGTATAGCACCTATAGGTACTGTTTACAAGCATGGTCAGTATTAGTTAATTTAATCCTGACAGGAAGGTGGTATCATTATTCCCATTTCATAGATGAAGAGATGGACATGCTGTGAAGTCAAGTTGCTTGCCTGAGGCCAGTCTTTGTTAACAGGTCCTGGAAACAAGCCCAGGCTTTAGAGCTCATTTTATCCATTAAACCCAAGTGTCACTCAGGTTGATAGATTAACTAAGAATTCTAAAACTCTCCTAATTTTGTGCACATTTTGCAAAGAAAGATGGGACCCTCAGATTGGTTCACTGTTTATTAGCAATATAATCTTGTGCACCTACAAATCAGAGTTACAAATTCCTCATCAATAAGATGGGGAATAAAGTCTCTTCCACCACCCTAGCAGTTGTGATAATCTAAGGGGAAATGAACATGGGAGGCCATCAAAGCTGTAACGCAAGGTACAAATGTAAGGCAGAATTACACTATACCCTCCATCCACCAGCACATTAGTCATCATCATTAACACACCAAAGTCAAATGTAAAGAAAATAGCAATTATTTTGGTGAAGTATGACTCTAAACTAGCATACTATAAACTATCCAGTCTGTTAATAATATCCAACATAAAACCACCACTGATTAGTCAATAAAAATCATGCAATGGGTTCAGTAAAATATACTCTTAGGCGCACTCCCGACTCACATTCATTAATTACCTTGCTGTATTTGATAAGTTCCAAGCATCTGCCTGAAATGTGTTACTCTCAATCTTAAATTACAGAGTAAAACTTTTTTGAAAACTTTAAGGTTCACACTGTACATTCTCTACACTATGACATCAAAAGTTCAATTGAGCCACTCAGTTTTCAGTTTCCCTGACTCAACTTTTTGGAGTTTTGTAATTAATTATATTCCATTATTACTGATCATCAATTAGCTCAAAATGTTGCTGAGATGGTGAGTATGCTGAAGAAGGCAGAATTTAATGATAATTTGAGACTGGTAGGACACTAAATTTCTCTCTTGTTAATAATTAACGTAGATAACTTATGTTTTTATTTATAGCTTCCAGAAATATCCGGCTCATTCCTGCACACTGCTCTGTCAGCGAACCATCAGTTGGTTAAGATCTGACTTGGGCCATTGTGTTTTGTTTTCCACACACACTTTCAACCGAAGCCATTAAATGCAGCCCAACCAAAGGTTAAAGCAGGATTCTCTGGAACCCTCTGCCTAGCCAAATGCTTTGATGCATAAATATAGAAAGAATGAAAGGGGTAAAATTCCAATTTACCTGTTTCAATTTCCCAGATGTAAACGGAGTCATCTGCACATCCAACAATTAAAAAATTCTCAACTGGGTGCCATTTTATCAGCCTCACAGGGAAAAGGTGCTTGCGGGCATGAAGGAGACACCTCTTTCCCTCAAGGTGAAGGAGAGCCACGGAATGGTCACTGCACACACAGCAAATTACCTGATCAGTTCTTAGCTGTTGGGGAAAAAAAAACCCCACAAAAAATGGCATTATTTGTAAGTAAATAATCAAATGCTTTCCTTAACACTAAATCTGATTTTTTCCCCTAGTAACATAAAAATATTTTGTTTAAACACCATTTACAAAAGGACATTTTTGCTTTCTACAGGATCTCTTCACAGAACACTGTGAACACGAGCTTTAAATACGGCGTAGATTTGAAATTCAACAACTTATTAGGAAAAGTCAAGAGACACAAGTGAATAAGGAGAATTCCAAGCCAAATCTACTTATAAGATAAATGAAGGACTTCACCGTCACTCAGCAAATTCAGGCAGTGAGGCAGCCATCGGAAATAATGCAGAATAAAATAAACCCCAGAACTAATTTGTTGCCACAAAAAGAAGCTATTTGTAGACACAAGCTTAGGCCCAAGGGTATCATGAGCTGATATTTTCCACTTAGAGCCTCAGAATGTGATTTGGTGCTGTTCCCAGAACTATTCAGATTCTAATCCAAACAGGAAACTCAGTGTAGACACAATCTAAAAGAGGTAAGCATTAGATAGTTCTGACTGAATGCACAGCTTCAAAGATACAAGGACCAAAAATAGGCTCTCAGGACAAAGATTAAGATACTTTTTAAAAAGTCAGCATGTGGTTACCTTGAACACAGTTTAGGACAAAGACCATCCACACTGGGTGCTGCGAGGCTAATCTGGGAGGAGTTTACAGGGCAGGTCTGTGCCTCACCAAGAGGGCCCTGTGTTAGTCAGCTGGTGATGGGGGTGGCTGGGGTGGCTGAGGGGAGGAGGGTTGGCTGGGTAGTGGCTTTTCCACCTCTTTGTTTCTTTTCTAACCCCTTCACTATGTGGATGCTCCTACTTTCACGAGGGCAGTGAGCCAGAATTTCAGCTGCTGTGTTTAAAACATCAGTTGGGATCCCTTGAGAATCTCCCTGTGCCCGTTACTGACCTCTTTCTGTGGGGTGTTGGGGAGCAAGTTATTTTTCCTAATTCATTCTAAGAAGACTACAGAAATCCTGAGGGGAGAAACAAAATCACAAAATGGCAGGTGTGCTATATGGGGAGCCTGCACTTGTAGAATAGGGCAGATGGCGTTGCCTCCCATTACCTCTTAGAGAACCTGCACAACCCACAGCCTCTAGAACAGAGAGCCCAATGTACTTAAGGAAACATACACATACATACAACTTGTGAACATACACGTAATACGTGAACACAGATCCTACAGCTAGAGGTCGACATATAGTAGAGATCAACACTCGGTCAATCAGATTCTCTTTTCCATTCATTTGAAACTGAAAAGCTAAAAGAGGTCATAGGTAGAAGCAAGAGAAAGGAGAAATCACAGAAAACAGACTCTTGATGTAGGGGACTTGAAGAGTAAGTAACCTTCGTTCCTGAATTTAAGTTCAAATTCCACGGGGCCCTTGCTGTAGTGGTTTGTTTCGTATGTCTAAAATATTGCCTCTTATGCCCTTTCAATAAACTCCTTTTTTATTTGGTTTGGAGTTAAGTCATTTATGACTGAGGCAGAAGTAAAAGGGGTCAGGATTTGACTATTGTCCTGGAGCTTTGAGGGAAAAGAAAAAATGATTTAAAAAACAGGAGGAACTTCAGGAATAAAAGACATAACAAAGTATCCCAAATCACCATATGGAAGCCTTTTTTTAGTCTCTTCACTTGGTTCCTCTGATTTGTTTCATCATTTGTGTTACTGAAGTATTTCTTTCATTATGTCTTATTACAAAAATACAGTGTAAGTTTTCTCTGAGTTTACCTTGCAACTGATTTTTTTTATGTTATTATTACAGAGAAATACTTTTGACAAGTCAATCAACTGACTGACAAACTCAGGAAAATCAGAAGTTGATTGTTCATTATTTTAACAAAGATGTCAGCTTTGCGGAAGCTGAAATTAAGTTTATATGACATGTGAAAATTATACTGGAAAGTATTTCCTTTTGTCTTGCACAAGGTAGATGCTCAGAAATTTGTTAAACAAATGAAAGAGCAAACAAAAATCAATTTAAGAGGGGTGCCTGGGTGGCTCAGTGGGTTAAGCCGCTGCCTTCGGCTCAGGTCATGATCTCGGAATCCTGGGATTGAGCCCCGCATCGGGCTCTCTGCTCAGCAGGGAGCCTGCTTCCTCCTCTCTCTCTCTGCCTGCCTCTCTGCCTGCTTGTGATTTCTCTGTCAAATAAATAAATAAAATCTTAAAAAAAAAATCAATTTAAGAAAAAGGAAATATAAACTATTATTATAAAAGTATATTATTCAAGTAAAAGTAAATTATTCAAGGCAAATGTTATTTTCTAATTTATAGATTCCTATACATTTGAATTGTTTCTACATTGAGTGTTTATTACTTTTATTAAAAAATTATTAAAAAAATAAAAAAGAAAATTCCATTAAGATTAAGATATAAAATTAGGGGAAAAAAAGTAAAAGAATTAACTGGTTTTTGTAAACACAAAATCTTTGCTTGAGAATCAACTTGCTTGCATAAATTGTAATAATAGTAATGCATATAAAAATTAGAAAGGAATTCATAAAAATTATCCAGTTGTATTATGCATACATAGAACTTTTTTCTGTGGGAATATGGGTTAATTTCCCCAATTTTTAAAAAATATTCTGTAATGTTATATAACTTTTCAATTTATGGTATGTTTTACTCTTTGTCTTAACTTACTCTGAAATTATCTGGCGACATCAAAAGACTTGTTACTGGACCAGCTTCCAAAAAGAATTTATGCAAAATTTCTTCAGTAAAGATATTCCACAAGATGACACATGAGTCCTGATCCCCAGACACAAGCCAGCTTTGGTCTAATTTTGAAGAGAGACCATGTGGATAAAGTAATGAAGTAACACTTTGGTGATGGCCTTTGAGAACTTTGTAAGGAAGGGACTCTGGAAAACAATCAAACAGCAACTAATAAAAAAAAAAATATTTTGCTCAAGAAATAGCTCTAACATTTTCTTTTATAAAATATAAATGCAAAGAAAATATATAAATAATTAAAGCTAGGCAGTTGGTTAAAAAACAAACGAACAAACGAATGAACAACCCTTGGGCCATCTCAAAAGGTAAGAACGTCCTCATAAGCTAGGTCAAGCTTTTGATGAAGACTGGTTGTTCGAAGTCTGCCCATTCTTTAAGGATGTTAGCAAGTTAGCTAGCACCAATGTTAGTTTAGTTAGCAAGTTAACAAGCACCAAAATTAGCTAGCACCAATTCCAGTGCCATCAAACAGCAAAGGATACTTTAAAAGAACGAACAATTCATACATTTTGCTTCTACAAAAATTCATCTCAGGACTTCACTGCTGCCCTTTCAATACGCATAACCAAGGCTAGTATAAAAGAAAAGCAAAGTTTCACAGAACACTTTGTGCCTTAAAAAATATTAGAAATCACTTTGTTCAATCTCTGTGTTTTACAGAAAAAGTACCGGAGGTGCAGAAAAGTTAAGCAACCGGAATACAAGTGTAAAAAAGCACAGCATAATGTTTGAGAGCAGAGTTCTGCTCTTACATGAATCCAGCTTTAGTCTTCTAGGTATGTCCCTTACCAGGTGGGTCACCATGACAAATTGCTTTTCCCCTCTAAGTCACAGGTACTGTGCATGAAAAACTTGGAATAATAATAGCACTTACTTCACACAAGACTGGTGTGTGGAACTTGTTGGGAATGTGGGCATTGCATACCATACTTGTACTAGAACACAGGGCTACTGATGCCCAGTTCTCATACTGCTTCTTATATTATCATTAGCTAAAACTTAAAAAAAAAAAAAAAAAAAAAAAAGAAAAGAAAAGAAAAGAAAACCATAGACCACAAACCTTCTTTACTCAAATTGAAAAAGAATCCCAAAGAATCATTATTACTTCCTTTAAAGAATCATTAGTTATTTCTATTCTGTGAGGCACATCCTCACTTTACATCCCTAAGCAAACCAAGATGAATATTAATTAAAATGCTCCGGTCAAATGTAGGTTGGTGCTGGTTTTATAGATAAGAAAAAAATCAGCCTAGATAAAAAGTACTACAGTCTTAAGATTTTTACTAACTTTTCATAGCAGCCATTGAGCTGTGTAGCAGTATATGACCTGTCCTCTGTTCGTTGCTTTCACTCCTCTCTCTTAGGTAATCACTGAATATAAGAGTAACATTTAGTAAGTAGCCAAAGTAAGCTGAGAACAGTAACAGGATATGTCTTAAAAGGTGAGATCTGACTTTTACTCTTAAGGACCTTGCAGTCTAGTAGGATCCATGCATTAAAAAATACTAGACTTATCTACACATCCCCAAATCTCAATCGCTTCCTGTATATTCCTTCCTTTACATGAGACAACTTACCACACAACAGTATTTATTTAATAGGTATTCACTGATGCAATGCACAAAAATGTTTAAGAGCATATTTACATTTCATTAATAAAAAAATAAAAAATTAGAACAGGAAGATACCATTTTCTCCTAATTGGCAAATACTAAAAAGTTTAATAGCACACAAAGTTGGCTCAGGTGTGAGGAAAAAGGCATTTTTATAGGCTGTTAGTGGACACCCATATACAGAGAACAATGTTAGATATATTTTCAAAATTAAAAATACTCATTGTTGATCCAGTAATTCTACTCCTGAGAATTAATACTATAGCTATCCCCACATGTATGTGCAAAGATAGTAAATTCAGCATTGCCTCCAGTAGCCAAAGACTAGAAAAAATGAAATACCCATTAACGGGAGATTTTTTAAAAATTAAAATTTGATTATTATTAGTTATTTAAATGGTACTCATAGAGAATGTGGGTGTGCAATGTGGAACTCATAAAGAATGTGTTCCAAAATATTTTATTAAGACACATTTTAGGAGATTTCAGTAAAGTGTATAAACTGTGCCTCTATTTGTATAGTATTATTAAAAGAATGCATATTGCTATGTTGGTATATATTTGTATATGCACAGAAATTTCAAGGAGGGTATAAAGAAACTTATTAGCAGTTGCCTTTGTTGAAGGGAGCTGGAAGATCAAGGAAGAAGAGAAACATATTTCTCGTTGTATAACCTTGACTTAAAAAAATAGATGTTTTAACTTAAATATTAAAATATGTACACATTAATTAGCAAATGTCAGCAAATTTTCTAAGCTTGGCAATCTTCTTAGTACAGCTTGTTAAAGTTGAAGCTTAAGTAAATTAAATAAATAGGGTTAAATAAAATTCAACGACCTTTTAATAAAGAACCGCCTTCTAGAAGTCCTGCTTTGGCAGCATTCAAAGCCTGTGTAATGAAAATTGTCCCGTCTTCACAGCCACATATTAGTTTATCAAGACTTGGAACATACTCTGATGAAGTGACTCCCACTGTTCCAGTCCCAGAGACACGGTCAATAATACTTTGTGACATGATATGATGCTTATCAAAATTATCTTGAAGGGTCCAGGTGGCCGTGATGGGTATTTCTAAAAGGAAAACACACAAAAAAGGGAAATTTGGGTTTATAAATTCAACACTGATAATGAAAATGTTCTCAAGGTATCATCCCTTGGGGGTACCTAGAGGTTCTTTCTCCATCTTAACAGTGGCTTGGCCACCCACAGAAGAGTTCTCCTGTCATCTGCTGCCTTTATTCCAAATGCTATTTCATTGGTCGTCTGGCCTTCAAGGAGCCTCAGAAGAATAGGTGTGTATTCATTTTAGGTGCATTCATTTTAGACTTAAGTCAACTGAACAGAACTGAGAAAGTCTTGCAGTGATGTACAGTGGTGATCCAATGTCACAGGTTCTCTATGTGTCTCAGCAACATTAAGAAGGAAAACTGGGGGTCTATTAGTTATGTAAGGAAAATGGAAGAAATGTATTCTTTAAATATCAAGAGTATGAATATCTCAAAATCATACTAGACCCCCAGGAAATTATCTGTTAGTACCAAGAACACGGGTTATCATTTTGTATAGCTTGCCACCCAACCATTTGAACTGGGCCTCATGTAAGCTCAGAAAGGGAGAGAAGCTTGGATTCAGGAGCAAAGAGGGCAAGTCAAAGCCAACTTATCTCTCTATGAAAGAGACCCCTGGCCTTGCAGCACACATGCTACAGTGACTGTGAAAACCGAGAGCCCAAACCTGAGACAAGCACCGAGTGCTGTCATAGATATTTGTGGTTCTAATTATAAAGAAGATTAAGTAGATGCTTACTTAATTCTGCTGCTGGCAGTGGAACCTACGTGAGAAATCCTAGGCTCACCCTCAGGTGGCCTCAGCAGGGGCGTGGTATTATTTTAACTCTTAAAATTGAACTTGTGAGAAACTTCTGCATACATTGTACCAAGTTCTACATCTAATTTTTTGATCCATTTCTTATTAACCTAGGACTAACATGAACCATTCTGAAAACATTTGGGACAAAGACACTAAAAGTTATACCAGTGAATTTGTTAAACAGTGGAAACTTGCACTTAGAAATTCAAGTATTGAGGACCTTGTTTCTGCCGTACCCCAGTCAAGCATTGACAGACATGACTTAATGATTTGGGGAAAAAGGGAAAAAGAGTAAGACAGTGTTCCTCAATTTGGGACACATGGTCTCAGGAGTTTGAAGGTTCTCCACAATAATGTTTACTCGAATAATCTCAATTTTGTATTCTAAGAAAAATTAAAATAAGCAAATGTTAAATGTTTTAGTGGCCAAGTTTATATCTGTGCCTATAGTTCCAAGCAGCCATAATAATACCAATAGAGAAATTGGTTGAAAAGATACAGGATATGGGCATGACAAATTAAAAAATGAGTATGGTGTATCAGCCTATCCTACAGTGATATTGCAAGCATTCATTTCATTTCAGTAAAACAGAATTCCTGTGAAGTTGATGTTAATTTGAATTATATTGGTTGTATTATTGTACAAGATCTTTGAACATCATGTTTGGGGCGCCTGGGTGTCTCAGTCAGTTAAGCATCCAACTCTTAACTGCTCAGTGGGTTAAGCGCCTGACTCTTGATTTTGGCTCCGGTCATGGTCTCAGGGTCATGAGATCAAGGTCTGAGATCAAGGTCTGAGATGAAGCTCTAGTTGGGCTCTGCACTGGGTGTGGAGCCCGTTTGGTATTCTCTCTCTCTGTCTCTCTGTCTCCCTCTGCCCCTCCCACTCTCTTTCTAAAAGCAAAAACAAAAACAAAAACAAAAAGCGTTTATACCTACCTTTGTGTTGACTCTAATGCATAGTGGTACATGAGAAAATTTGTCTTATTTGTAGCCTCGTGCAACTCAAATGAGAAAAACATTGAATTAATTATGAATTCGTTCTCAGAAGACATGAGATTAGAAGTAGATGGGAAATTGTCTTACCTCTAGGAGAACCATCAAACTTGGATACAGGAACATCAGGGATATGCCACAAAGTAATTCTTCCCGAGACTTCTCCAGAGAAAAGTACCTTATAAAAAGGCTCTTTCCGTTCATTCACATAGCCCATAACAAAGGAAAGGCTCTGGTCCAAAAAAAAAAAAAAAAAAAAAAAGTTAGCTTTTTTGTAGAAAAATCATTTAAACATAAAATGACAACCACTGGTTTAACATGGAGGGATAAGACTTCATAGAGTAACAAAACTGACTCCATTTGTTTCCTGGTCTTTCAAGAATTCCAAGTAACTTAAGTGAAATAATCTCTAACTCAAGACAAAAAGTTTTTATAAAATAGAAGCAAAATTATCAGCTAGACTTCTAAGAGTTAATAAGAATATTTAACATTTACTAAACATGTTCTGTGTATGTATGACCCATACTGTTAGGGGCTTTCCATCCATTCAACTAAATAATCCTTACACTAATACTGTGAAGTTGGTACTATCATTGTCTCCAGTTCACAGATGAATAAACTGGGAGTGAAGACATTGATTTACTCAAAGTAATACAGATGGCATCCTGCTTTGAAGTCCAATAATTTTGACTCAAGAGTCCATGTCTTCATGACCATATTCTACTGCCCACTAAGGAGGCCTGATTTTTTCATGGCCCCTTGTGTTCCAGTTGTCAATTAAAATAGCAACAGCTAATGCTTGTATGGTAATTTTGTCTTATTAATATGCTCTCTACTTTCTTTTGGCTATTTTTCAGATTTAATATATTTGATTGTAAATACCTAAGTGGGCACACATAAAAATGAGTCCATAACATATAAATAAATAAGTAAACAAAGAAACAAATATTATATTAATATAAATAAATATAGTCATAGTTTATATTAATATATGTTGTATATTTATGCACATAGAGTTATAACTTTGCTGAGGTAGAGTATGAATAGTGGGCACCAGAGTTCTTGAAGATATGCATTTACTAGTGAAGGAGTCTAGAATCTTTCTAGTACTTTGGTGCAGTATACATGTTCTTTGGGCAGACTTGCATACAGAGATTCTGCACAAGGGATCAAAATGATTAGGTGATTATAAAAACAAAAACAAACCCTTCTTTTGATCTACAAGTAAAAGGCACCCTGGAAAGAAAGCCAACTGCTGGTGCTAGAATTAAAGAAGTCTAGGAAAGTGATAGTTCCTAGTCAAAAAATAGGCTTGAAGGTCAGGACTTTGAAGTATTATTGGAAAAATTCTATAATATATCTGTAGAGAATAATAAAGGTCAAAACACTGCTGTATTTAATCCTCACAACAAAGCAACAAGGTAAGTAAACATTATTATTATTCCTATTGGGGATATAAGAAAACCAAGGCAGGAAGAGGAAAAGAAAGGAATCCAAGACCATGCAAGCAAGACTTCTATTGTCTACCAAAATGAATGTGTTGCAGAAGAGAAAACGGTTCCTATGAAGTCAGTTCTCTGAATAAATCTTTTTCTTTTTCTTTTCTTCCTTTCCTTCCTTCCTTCCTTCCTTCCTTCCTTCCTTCCTTCCTTCCTTCCTTCCTTCTTTTAAAGATTCAGAAGGCACTTTGGAGTCTTTTACTTCTCAGGCTATCACTTTTGTGGGTGTTAGAAATGCTGTTGATAAAATTTGGGTAAACTGGCTTCTTAGGCACCCTTGACCTTGAGGAAGCTTAGCAATGACTAGTCCAACTCCCTCAGGCTTTTGATATAAGAAGCTCCAGAGAGGGAGCCCAGTTACTCAGGTTGGTCACAGGTAGCAGGCACCTGCCCTCCCAGCTTGGGGCACTGCCCCTGTGGCTCACACTCCTGGGCTGTTGTCATCCCCTCTGCCCTCACGTGCTCACACCCATTCATTGTCACTTCCGCTCTCAACCTTCCCAGAGTTTCTTTCTCCAGTTCTGCTATTCACCTGAAAACCTCCTCAGAGCCCCTCACCATATGAATTCCAATTTTTCATCACGGTACCCCATACACACCCCAAGAAGCACCCATCGTCCGAGAGGGAGTACCTCCAAGAGGTAATAAAATAGTCTTTAAGAGTGAGTTCTCTTGAGTTAACTGCCTGAATTCAAATCCCAGTTTAGCACATACTAACTCTATTAAAAGAGCCAATTACTTGATTTAGACAATTCACTTAACCTCTCTGTGTCTCATTCTCCCTAACTATGAAAGAAGGCTAATAAAAGCACCTATTATATGGGATTGCTGTCAGGATTAATGAGTTGCTAAAGGTGAGGTGCTTAGAATGGTGCCATGCCTTTGGTACATACTCAGTGAATATTAACCATTCTTATTACCCACTTTTCAGGACAACTGAGAAACTTGCTCCAAAGTCCCATGGCCAGACTCTGGACAAAACAAGTTCAAATCCTAGGAATTTCCTCTCTGAACATCCATTTCAAAGCGAGGTCATGGTGGGAATGCATGTAAATGAAGGAGTCTGTCTGTTTGACAATAATAAGGCCTCGGACAAAAAGTTACCCAACATCGTTATCGTTGTTATTACTCTTAGTTCATGCACCCATATTCCTTGTCTGCGAGCCTCAGGCTGTTTCTATCCCAGCTACTCCCACCTCAGCACTGCAGAGTAACTCCATAGTCAAGACCCTGGAAAGCCCAGTACCTCATCTCAATAACCCGGACGCCTGTCATGGGTCTCAGTGATCATCAGCTGTGGTTTGAAGCTAGGGAGACTCTCACAAACTACTGAAAGGAAGGGGAAGTCTCATTTTGTTACTACAGTTCCATCAGCAGACAGGTTCCTAGCACCACAAATGTTAATTCTGAAAACCCACTACTATCAAACATTGAGATTTAATTCTCTGGTATCATTTCCGAAAGAAGAGTCTGGTTAATACTACATATTTATAGAATACCCTTTTCTAAACTCATTGTACTTATCAAACTTGACTCCCCCCGCCACCAAATTGTTAACCTTCTAACTACAGGAGAAACTCAAAAGTCTTATATTTAGTGAAAATTGGGGATACTTGGAATAAGGAGAATAATGTCAGACTTCAATTTCTTGGCTAGACAAAGGGCAAGCAATGGCATAAGGATGGGCAGACCAGCTTCTTCTTCTTCTTTTTTTTTTTTTTAAGATTTTATTTATTTATTTAACAGACAGAGATCACAAGCAGGCAGAGAGGCAGGCAGAGAGGCGGGGGAAGCAGGCTCTCCGCTGAGCAGAGAGCCCGATACTGGGCTCAATCCCAGGACCCTGAGACTATGACCTGAGCCAAAGGCAGAGGCTTTAACCCACTGAGTCATGCAAGGGCCCCCAGACCAGCTTCTTTAAGATTCTGATTATTCTAGTCTCACATTTCACTGGCTTTTAAATACTTACCACTTTTAAGATAAAGAAATGGTTGTCTAAACAAGAATTGTTGATAGAAGATCCATAAATCTACATCTTTACATTTTGAGGAACAAAATAAGATGGCTTCTCCTAAGAATAGTATTTTTAAGTTAATTTGTTATTGCTTTACTTTTTCTGCATAGCTGTGTACAGCATTGATATTTGGAGTTAACTAGAAGCTCTTAAAGGACACTACTCATATTTTAGCTTTTAGGGAAAACTGCCTTATAAGAAATGCATTCTGGAACTAAAAGAATGGGCAGGCAGGTCCTTTAAAAAAATAACTAAAAATGCTTCTCTGAGTAAGCCACAATACTGCTTTTATGACCAAAGCAAAACAAGACTTGATTGCCACTGACAAATGACTTTAGAAATAGCACCCAACGCCACTATTCTAAAGTTTGCCTATACCTCGGTGTCACTTAGAGTTTTGCTTTTTTGCCGGCACCTGCTTAATCAAGTTTTTGCAACAAAACCTTACAGATATGTTAAAGGGAAAATCATGGAACCACAGGATCTCTAACAGCAATGCTACCTAATTAAACAAACCCTCACTTATAAAAAATAACATGCTTCCTTGGTTGACACATCAGTAATCCAAAACTCCTCCATTCTCCACAAAATACTTCTTTGGATAATTAACTGATGACCAAGTCCATAGGTTAACAACAACAACAACAACAACAACAAAAACCTCATTTTGGTTAGCATTACTAAAATAACTTTAAATGTTCAGGCTCCATAGAGTGTTAGAAATATAATTCATTCAAGTAAATATACACAATTATATCCTCAGCTCTGCCAGGAATCACAAATATATTGTTTGAGCAAAAAAATTTATTCAGAAGAAGAGCTAAATATATGCAAAAAATGATAATATTGAGTTAAAAAAAGCAGGATATAAACCATTTGATAAAGTTTAAAAATTGGAATAGACAAATCAAAATGATAATAACTTTGTATCAAGACATTTATCCAACGGTCAGTGAAAAATGTGTGTGTGTGTGTGTGTGTGTGTGTGTATGTGTGTGTAGAAAGAGAGAATAAATATGGCAAAATGTTGACAATTTGGGAATCTAGGGAGAGGGCAGATGAGTGATCATTGTATTATTCTTGTAACTTTTAAAATATTTGAAATTTTCCTGATTAAAATACGTAAACACATAAAAATACCCCTTGTGAATATTTACGGTGGCAAAATTAAGAATTTACATTCCTCCTTTTTTAACATTGGCAATTTTTCTATAATAAATATATATTGTTTAATCAGACTTTAAAAAATACATTTCTCAAAGGCAACATTTTCTCTTCAGTACCCATTAACAGATTTGATTTTCTCATTGATACTTGCTGTGATTCTTCAACTTTTTCAAGTCCGACTCTGTTACAATGCAACACTTATCTAAGATGCGGACTGAAACAGTTTTGAGACAGTTACTCTGCCTTTGCATTACCTTACTTTCCTGCACAGAAGTAGAGCACAGTAAATGAGGATAAATGGTCTCTTTAAGCACTCTTCCATCAGCAGGAGATATGCTTTTGGAAAGCCCACTGCATGGAGAAAAATAAAAAGCAGAGTTTAGAACTTTGGGGTTCTTTATTCATTTTTTTTTTTTCCCTCCTCCCACTTTCAAAAGCCGGATGGTACCATTCAAGTTTCTAAACTCTAGTTAGAAATTGTTGGGTTAATAATTACAAGTGACTTTTTGAAAACCCAGCACCAGCTGTACAAGTTATACATGGTTAATCTCATTCCTTCGTCCCCTGCTGTTTTATACAAAGGCTGAAGCCTACCAAGCCCAGAGTAAATCTTCGAGTGCCAAAGTTGTTTTGTTCTGGTTTTTGATCATGGGCGGCATGCGGGGAGTTTTCCATAATAAACCTCCCAAAGTTCATTTTCTACCTGAATGTTTTGTATGCCGCTCCCATCTGAGCCCACCTGTTCAGCAGCTGATAGATGTAACTGTGACCATCTTCTGTCCAGATGATGATTCTGTGAGCAGCAAGCACTTCTCCTCCAGCAAAAAACTGCCCACTTCTGCTAACTTCAGTCCGCAGGAGGGAAAAATCACAATAATCATAAACCTAAAATACAAAATTAATGACACACATTAACAAAAGCTCCTAATCTAACCTGCCAATGAGATGAAAGATAAAGTATGCTTATCAAGACCATGTAGATGGCAGTGTTAACACAACAATATATTAAATATTAATAACAGGACACACTGGACTCATGTATCAAGATATTTTACTGGTACCTATTTTTTTGTATTTATATTAAGGTCGGTTTCTTTAATATGGAACATTAAAGAAAAAAGGGATGCCATCGGATGAAATAATGACTCAGTTTTTCTTTCTTATTGGAGATATCAGTGACTACATTCACAAGAAAGGACTCTATTCCTTAAAAATGAATGTAGTGACTAAACGGAAAAAGAAAAAAAGTCTAAAAATAAAATCAATGTATGTAGGTGAAAAGTATTAGTTTTCTTTTTAGTTCTAAAGTGCAGTTTTAAAGTGCAGTTCTCTTTAGTCCTAAAGTTCTAAACTTTTACTTCTAAAGTTCTAATTTTACAAATAATCTAAAGATAAATGATCACTATCATAATAGTTCGTTATTAATAAAATTAGAATACATTTTAGATATATAATCTCCGGAGTAGCAAAACAGCTGAGTGCAGGGAGAAGAAAATTGATTAAAAAAAAAAAAGTGTTCTGATATTATGATAGAGTTTGTATCATATTAAATCAAATTCTTAAAATTATTGCATTGAGCAAAAAAAAATTACATTTGTATATACATTTGTATATCACTGGTATTTATTTTGTTATTTTATAATACCTTCCAACATTTAGAAAATACCACCAGTAAAAGTCTCTCCGTATATGTGCAAAATCGTATTGTCCGGCAGTTCAAGGAGTCGAGAAATTTGGATTCCTTTTCATAGACATCTTGTTTTTCCTTCAAAAGGAGTGAGAACATTTTAGTACTAGTTCTAGGTAATTTATTCATGACTGTATGAGAGACTTGCCCCAATATACACCTAAAGTAGATCACATCATTTTTATAAAAAACTACCTCAGTTTCCTTTTGAGTTTTCTGAACTAAGAAGTTACTTGCAAAGGAAACTATGAGCAGGATTCCTCATATAATCATTCAACAAACATTCAGTGGAGATTGTATTGGGTTCTGAGAATGTAAAGATACGAGTAAGTTTCTAATTTTCAGACATGGCAGAAAGATAAGACAAAACAAAACAAAAATATTGAAGAGAAAACCGGCAGTACCTTAATTGCTAAAACAGAAAGATGAATAAAATCCTTTGAAAAAAAAAAACCAAAACACAAAAGAGTGGCCAGCATACGACACCTAGAATACTATATTCGCAGTAAGTTTCTGATAGTGCTGGTGTGTGCTTCTTGGGTTCATTATGCTACCACAATTCCTAGGCTTCCCAAACCAAGACATTCCAAAGGAGAGTTCAGAGCATGGGGCAGCTGAAACAATGTTATCATCAGCATAAATACTATGACTGTTTTTTCATCCCCCACCTCAACTAGTAGCCTGATGCTGAAGGTGGGGGGGGGCAGGTAAATGTACTGGACTCTCAGTGCACATGACACCCCAGACATTCAAAGTCATCTCCCTACGACCATTCACATACACTCAGAAGAAAGGCATCTTTCTTTCTGCTGTCAAGGTCGGAAAGATATTCCTCTATGACAGATTTATTTATTTCTTTTAAAACATAACCAATGTGTGTGTGCGCCCAGGTGCCTGTGAAACGTGTGTGTGTATAAATAAAAATATTGGTATATGCCCTGACAACAGACTGGAAGGACACAATCTAATGCCCACCTCTTGGAGGAGTGATGGAGAAATAAATGGAGATAAAATTTATAGACTTCTACATTATTCGAACTTTTTTAAAAATTTTATTTATTTATTTGAGAGAGAAAGAGAGAGTGAGTGCATGCACATAGCACGAGGTGGCAGGGGTGATGCAGAGGGAAGAGGGAGAGAGGGAGAAGCAGACTCCCTGCTGAGTGGGGAGTCCTACTTGGGGCTCAATCCCAGGACTTGGGATCATGACCTGAGCTGAAGGCAGATGCTTAACCAAATGAGCCACCCAGGTGCCTCAATATTATTTGAACTCTTAACAATGAATGGGTAACATCCTTATAATTAAAAAAATTTCAATAAATATGTTTGAAATCAGAGAATAAAAAGTAGTTTCACAAGCCAACCTGAATGCTGTTGATCGATGAAGAGAGATCCCAGACTTTGAGCTCACCTACTACTGATACCACCAAGAGAGAATCTTCTGTAAAAACAAGAAAAGTCCTATATAAGCTGACCGCCGTTATAACTGGTTCCTGTAAAGACTGCAGCATAATCATTTAAGGATTATGCAGGATTACATAGGTTGAAATTATTCAGCCTTGGGTTTTTTAATTTTTATATTTTTATAAAAAATAAACATTTTAGATCATGTTTTAAATTTGTTTTAAAATATCGAAGTGACCCAGATGTATTAGAAGAACACCACTAAGAGCAGAACTACATTGAAGATCATTATGTTGTCAATATTACACCTTCCTGTTTCAGAAACAAGTAAGGAGCCAGCTTTCCCTCAAAAGAATCTGAATTCTCTACTACATGCAGAAGACACAGCAAGGCAACAGTTCCAAGAGTCTTATTAATCCACAACAGATGCCTTCTTGTCACTCTTGAAGTGTACCAATGAACTCGGTCATGGAAACTGTCTCCTCTTTTCATTTCATCTTGACCTCTTGCTGACTCTCTAATGACTCGAACCACTGGCATGGGTGTTCTCAGTTTACTTGGTCTGGCTTAGAGAATTGTCCCCACGAACAGGTAAACTTAAAGAAGTATTCTGAATTCTTGCCCATTTGTTTAAC
Organism: Lontra canadensis; assembly: GCF_010015895.1. NCBI lineage: Eukaryota > Metazoa > Chordata > Mammalia > Carnivora > Mustelidae > Lontra > Lontra canadensis. The sequence goes on along the minus strand of NW_022631006.1, from coordinate 8,280,334 downwards.
AAATCCTTCAAAGGTGGTATTTTTATAGACACTCTCTTAGTGTTATATAACACCCAAGTATTACCTTGAATTCTCATGGAGTGAACAATGCACATGCAGTTGATCCAATCAGGAGACTGAGATGATATAAAAGTGTGAATAACAGCCAAACTTTTGGCATCAATGATAAGAACATCCTGATATTCTCCACAACACAAAAGCCAGCCTTCCCCTGTCATCCGGAATGAGCAGTGGTAATACTATGAAAATGGAATTCAAAGCAAAAAGTTAATTATCACTAGCAATTAATATAATTTGGGCTTTGGTGAAGACTTCTCTAGATTTCAGTTTTAGTATCTATTCAGTTAAAGTATTTACTTGCTACTGAATAGCAATAAAATTTCTTTTAGTTCAGTTATTCCATATTTTTGAAGCACTGATTCGGGACTTTAATCTTGTTTGTAATTCACCATTTTTCTGGAGGAAGGGGGATCTTTTAGGAAGAAAGAATCTTATTCCTAGTTATGGAAAGCTCAAAATTGTTTAATTTCCAGAGTGCTATATAGAATTAAACAACAACAAAAAATCAGGTTCCTTCTCCTAGCAACATTATTATACGTTAAAAAGAAATAAAAGTGTTTGAAGTGTGAGGAATTCTTGTGCCAAATAAGTTTTGAGAGTAGCTTTTATCAAAGATTGAGTAATATATTGTGCCCTTGACAGATTCTTTCACTGGGCAAATTCTGGTTCCAGAAAGGAGTTTGTGAATATTGCAGTACAAGTCATCAATGCCAAAAGCAATGAGTAAAATAAAAACAAAAACAAAAACAAAAAAACACTGTGAGCACCATTGGTAAAACACAAATGTCTCACCTCTATGCTTGGAGTCCATCTACCAAAAGCCAGAATCTGTTCTAAATATTGGGAAATGATTATAAAGGTACAGTGATACTCTCTGTTACCTTTTCATAAATAAGAAATTCAGGAATTATGAAAGTATTCACTCAAAAAAGGTTAAAATTGAAGAAAAAAATTTTTTTGCTTTATTAAATAGCATGACATTAAAGCAAATCTTTCTATGGGTGTGTCTCTGTGTGTGTGTTGTAAGTATAACTAAGAAAAAATTAAAAATTGTCTTTCAAATTTGTCCATGTTAGAAAGATACTGAAATAAAGAATGAATCAGAAAACAAAACAAAACAAAACAAAAAAACCCCACAAAAAACCAATCTTGAACAGTTACTTTTGGGGAAGAAAAATGACAAAATAACAGATGATAACTGACACTATTCTACTCCAGGGACAAAATAAAAATCAAAGAAAAGTCATTTCTTTAAATGTGTGCTTAGCAAATGCTCTAAATGAGTTCCAGAAAGTCCAAAAATGCTCTGAAGGAAGTGAAGGTACTTACACAAATTGCAGTGTGCCTGTAAGGAAGTATGGCCTTCTCCACGCACTGTCCGTTGGTGACATTCCAAACACACATCTCCCTAGGAGAGATAACTTTGTATTATTCTCTGTCATTTCTACTCAATTGGCTGAAATAATTTTTGTGTCACCAAGTTTTTCTTTAGTGCTGCACTTAAATGCAACCTGATCGTTTATGTGGCTTTTTGTTACAGATTACTGAGCAAGAAAATGTTGTGGACATTAGCAGGGATGACATACTGTATCTGTGTCTTTTTGTTTGGGTAATTACACCCTGCCGCCAGCATACAAACCTTACTAGCACCAACCTGACCTAAAACAAATTGTGTGGATCCAGTTATCACAGTCTGTTAGACAGTGCCACGATCTTTCTATGGAAACTGCATCCTCTTGAAAATGGCTTATTTCACTGAACTTAAACTACATATTCTGAAAAGCATAATGCATCAAGGGCTGCATCTTCTGAAGCTGAGGTATCATTTTTATAAAAATAAACAGTGCCACCAAGAGGCTACGTTTGGTCTATCATTGATAGGGTTTATTTCTTTGCTTACCCTGAAATGCTGAAATCACCCTTGCCATTACATGTACAGAAAATTCTCATTGTTTAGACAACTCTGGCTTGCTTTCCCATATGTTACAAGGATGTACATAAAATTATAAAATGCAGTAACAAAATACCTTGTCCAGCATAGGACAATTTAAATCTACATGATTTCAGTTCACAAAAACCAGAATGGCTGTTTCAGAGTTGTTTGGTAATAATCTCTTTCAGTTTTGTCATTTTCAACAAATAAGCAAAACTTCCCATGAAAGAATAAGTGAGCGAGCGCTTTAATGGCTTTAAGGGAGAATCTCCTATTAAGAAGCAAAAGATATGAATTAATAATAGTAAATGCTGGATGGACTTAGTGTTTGCTGGATTTTTTTTGTTTTTCTGGTCAAGCACTGGAAATCAATCTTTAAATCAGTAGTTCTCAACCTGGGGCAATTTTGCCCCCCCAAAGAACATTCGACAATGACAAGAGTTATTTTTGATTGTCACAACCAGGAACACACTACTGGCATCTAGTGGGGAAAGGACAGGAATGCTGCTAATAACCTCGAATGCTAAACAAAGAATTCTCTGGTGCTCCAGTGTCATTAGTACTCAGGTTGAGAAACCCTATTCTGGATATAGAAACAAAGTATTCATAATTTTTTTTTCTCTGTTTATATCTGACCGTATTCCAAAAAAGGATTTGAGGTAATATGAAAACTCAATAAAACAAGGGGGAAATGTGTGCGTGTGTGTGTGTGTGTGTGTATGAAAAATAAAACTGGGAAGACGTAGAAATTGAAATACTATATCTCAAAGGTAAGAAAATCGTGTCAAAGGTAAAAAAAAAATAGAACCTTAACTTGCTCTTAATATAAAATTTTAGCTTCACAAGGAACTAGAGTTTATTAGCATGATTCTCAACTCTAGCTGTGTATCACCTGTGTGTATTTCAAAAATTGTCCATAGAGAGATTAATTCCACGGCTCTGTGTTAGGGTCCTGGGATATGGGTTTTGCAAAGCTCTTGGTTGGTTAGCTAGATAAGTCTGTCTCTAAACCAGTGGTTCTAAACTGGCTATACATGAGAATTATCGGTGAACTTTTGAAAAATACTGACATCTGGGACCCAACCCAGACATTAAGCCCTGCTAATTAAATCACATTTTCAAAGGTTGGAGCCTGGGCATCAGTAAAAGCTCTCTTGGTGATGCTTATGTTTCTAAATTCTCTTGGATTCTAATGCTTTCCCTATTTGTTTTCTTATCATCTTATTTCCTATCTTAAAGTAGAAAGAAAGAAAGAAAGAAAGAAAGAAAGAAAGAAAGAAAAGAAAAGAAAAAGAAATACAAAAATACCACAAAGCAAAAACTGATTCTGCCTATCAATTCTTTTTAAGGAAAGAAAGCAAATGTGTTGTGTATCAAAAGTAGCACTGACATTTTAGCCGAAACTTGCAAGTTACATACTTAATAAGAACACAGGAAAGTTGAGTATTAAAATGTACATTCTTCTTTTCCTTTTGAAATACTATTCCGAACATTTCTACAGAGATTAAGTCACCTTTAATTATAAAAAATTTTAACAATTTCCAAAATTCTTAAATTCTTGATTTTTTAATTTCCTTAAGAACACAGGAGAAAATACCTACAACATATAAAGTTACAAAAATTTTTAAATTCCCACTAAATTTCTGGAGAAAAGGCCTTTTTTTCCCCCTTATTCAATTCTACATCCTCACCTCAGCACCTCAATAAAAAATTCATCCAGTGGATAAACAGATCAGTCACCATTCTTCCGTCCATTTTTCTACTTTCAGAAATACACTATTTCCTCTTGGTGCCCTTCCTATTCTTATATTTGTGTGCTTATGAAAACTGTTATGATTTCTATTTTAATGCAACATCTAGAAGGAGAGAGGATAAACACGGTTTGTCATCTTTAATCCAAGTCCCTATATTCTTCAAACTCTCTTTTCTCTGGTCTTCAATTATACTTTTGGGATTTCATCAGGCTTCTCAGGCTCCATTCTTCTGCTGCTTTCAATGCTGATTTTCCTTAAGATTTTTGTCTTAAGCTTTCTTACATTCTCACATTCCACACTTTCTCTGGGTGAATTATCCATCACTTCAGGTACCATGTATGTGATGTTGGAAGCCCAGACCTGTTCACTGAGCTCTAGACTTCCCTATGTAACTAGCTATTAGATATCTCTCTGTGTGGATGACGTGGGAGTCTCCACACTCCTCATATTCATAATAAAGCCTAACACCTGTCCTCCTTAGTTTCCTATCCTCATAACTGGTATCATCGCCAATGAGTTTCCCAAGTCATTCTTCACATCACACTTTCTCTCCCGGCCCCCACTGTAGGATACTCGTTACCCCAGGTATGTTCTCTGAACAATCAGCCTCAGCTTTGTCAAGGAGCATGTTAGAAATGCAAGTTCTTGAACCCCAGACGGGATCTACTGAACCCATACCTCTGGGTGTGGGGCCCAGAAATCTGTGTTCACACAAGCTCTACAGGTGGTCCTGATGCAAGCTCAGGTTGGAGGAACACTGTTCTAGAAGACTCTGAGACTGGGTGCCTGCCTAACTCTCTGGTCTCATCTCCTGCTGCTGATTGAAAGTTTTATTAATAAGTAATATTAATTTATCTCTTTATCAATGCCAAGGCTTTTGTGCCTTAAGGTATTATTTACTATGTGCATTTATTAATATAAAATATTTATACAGCTATATCAACATTATTTTGGTCAGTATTCATCTGATAAATCTTTTTTCCATCCATTTACTTTTAACCTTTCTATGTCCTTCTGCGGTTTTTGTTTTTTAAATTGTATGACGATCTTTGTGATTTAACTAGAAGGCTCAGTCCCTCTACATAATTGGGAAGATTATGGTTTTAGTCAGGTTTATCTCAACTATGTTATTTTGCGCTTTCCATTTACCCCATTTATTTTTGTCTCCTTTGGATTAAATAACATTATCTTTTTTCTTTTCCAAGTTGGAAGTTCTGTATTCTATTTCTTTTATTTTTATTTCTTCTCTCTGTTCTTTTAGCAGCTACCCTGGAAATAGCAACGTGTACATCAAGCTTAAAGTCTAAAGTTAATTAACAGCTCTACCCACCTCTAGAACACCAGAACATGTGGAATCTGGTCACTACCCTATCCTATGCAATTGCTGACGAGGATTGTGTGTATATATATGGGAGCAGGGCATGGGAGAAATATAAACCTTGTTGCCTACTAGTCTGTATTTATTTACACTTTCTAAAAATTTGCTGGTTTTGTTCAATATTCCTTCATCCATCTCCGCTCTTCCTTCTCAAATCATTGCTTTTCTTACTGAAGAATATCATTCAGAATTCTGCTGCTAATAGAGTACCTACTGGGACTGAGCATTCTCAGTGTTTGTCTTTTTTTTTTTTTTAAAGATTTTATTTATTTATTTGACAGACAGAGATCACAAGTAGGCAGAGAGGCAGGCAGAGAGAGAGGGGAAGGGAAGCAGGCTCCCTGCTGAGCAGAGAGCCTGATGCGGGGCTCGATCCCAGGACCTGAGACCATGACCTGAGCCGAAGGCAGAGGCTTAACCCACTGAGCCACCCAGGCGCCCCTCAGTGTTTGTCTTAAACATTATTATTTTGACCTTGTTTTTAGGAACATATTTTTGCTAGATGTGCAATTCTAAGTTGGCAGATATTTTCTCTCAACTTTTTGAAAATATTTCATTGCTGTCCATTTTTCATTTTATTGCTGAGAAGGCAGCTTAATTACATTCCATTATAAATAATCTGCTTTTTCCCACTAACCACTTTCAGGATCTTCTTTTCCTTTGGTGGTTGCTTCAACCTCAGGTTTCCAGGTATGCATTTCCTTTCAGTCATCCTGGAATTCACTGGGATTCCTGAATTTATGACTTATGCCTACTGATGAACTAATACTTTGAGAAAAAGAATGAAAACCTGAGGGGCGTCTGGATGGCTCAGTGGGTTGAGCCTCTGTCATTGGCTCAGGTCATGATCTTGGGGTCCTGGGATCGGGCCCCACATCAGGCTCTCTGCTCAGCAGGGAGCCTGCTTCCCCTCTCTCTGCCTGCCTCTCTGCCTACTTGTGGTCTCTGTCTGTCAAATAAATAAATAAAATCTTAAAAAAAAGTGAGAGAGAAAACCTGAATCACAGTAATTTTGGGTCCCCTCTGAACATTTTAGAAGCAGAAATGCTAAGTCTACAGTCACTTTCTGAGTCTTTTCAAAGCTAAAAAATCATTATTGTTTGGGACATAATGGACCAAGCCTAGTAAGTTTAATAACTTCCAGTAGACTAAACTAGGATCTGTTAAATACACAGTAGCTAAAATGTAGATGTTGCCTTAAAAGTATCTTACAGATGCAGGGCAAGTTTTGCATCTTGAAGGAACAGAATTCTAGAAAATTCAAGTCACCAAATTCAAACTAGACTCCTTGGCTCTTTAATAATCATATATGCAGGGTCATACAGTTTAATTCACTGATCATCAAGAACATGTCCATTAACCTCGGAGCTACACTACCATGGGCAAAATCCTCAGGTTGGAATTCAGTTACTTTCCAGAGCTATTTCTCATTTAGCAATTAATTTTGCTCAGTTCTCCAGGTAGTCTCAGGGAAAAAAAAAAAAATCACCATCTTCCAAATTCTCTAGACTGGCAGTAAATATCTCAGCTTGTGTAGCAGGAGCTACAGCACCCCCAGCACCCCTAGCAATTGTTAAGAAAAGAATGTACCAGAGCATCTCACTCTAGCCTCATCCACAGTACAGTCTCTCTAAGTTTAACAATGATGGCTTTGCTGTAAGCCATGAGAATAGGTACCTCTTTGATATCCGTTTCATTGGCATTTTGTTAAACTATTCAGTTTCTTCAAGTTGGACACTCATTATTCTTTTGGTTCTCAGAGTTCAGGGCCCGGTACTTTCTCCTCAGGTTAAAAACAAAAAAAAGGAGGGGGTTCTCTTGTTTCAACCAGTAATCCAATCCCTGATTCACAAATGCATGCCGCATCAATTCTGCATTCCTGAGTCTCCTTTGGCAAAGAACTCATCAGCACAGTCTGGTTCATAGTAGTTCTTCCATCAGTCAGGCTTTTTCTTACAGTTTAGTCCTATTTCACTGGAATAAACCTTGCTTCCATGAAACTGCGTCTAAATCACAGTCTATGTTTTCCCTTCTCTCTGCCACCCCCTGCCATCCCTCTTACCTTTGAGGCCTCTCCTCTGCTTCTCCAATAATGATATCAGACAAGTGTATAATATGAAGATTATAACTGCTGAGTTGTCTTACAAAACAATGAAGGCTTGGATAGGTTTGCTGACGAGCTCGAAGTGAGTTATTACATGAAAAAAGACAAGCACCCAGAATTTTCCGTTTTCAATTCTACAACAGGTGGCATTTGTCATTATCCTTTACTCAGTGAGGCTGACACAAGGCCCAATACACAGGTTGGTGTGTTTATTTTGGCCTTAATCCAGCAAGGAAAAAAAAAAGAGTAAAATTGGGAGACATAGCACTGATCACATTCCTTGGGATCATGATACAAATTTCCATCCACAGTCCAAATTTTCCTCTATTTAAAAGGAACACGATAATCACTAAGATTTCCTTCAGCCCCAGAATTCTGTACCCCATCATTGGTTTTAAAAAGGGAGAGGCAACAGAGATGGTCACCAAGTTGCACACATCTTACTTACCCATTTTCAGCAGCACTAACAATATAGGGCTGTTTCGAGAAATCCCTTGCTCTTGCCAAACATGTTACTGAAGCCGAATGACCAAATAGAAGTTCTTTAGCTGAAATCTGGAAATGACGAGGGTAAGCTTTTAAATAGCTATAAATTTTTGAAGAACACAAACATCACATTATGTAAGTATTTATAATTCTTATTAGAAAATCCTATTCCATTATGTTTTTGCTCTACGTAGCTTTCAGAAAAACTGATCTTTGCCATATCAAAATTCACAGAATAATAACCATCTAGATACAGGGGCGCTTGGGTAGCTCAGTCGGTTAAGTGTCTGCCTTCAGCTCAGGTCATGGTCTTGGGGTCCTGGCATCTGGCTCCTTGATCAGCGGGGAATCTGGTTCTCCCTCTCTCTTGGCCTCTCCCCACCATTCATGCTCGCTTTCTCTCTCTCTCTCAAATAAATTAAAAAAAAAAAAAACAACTTAATGAACATCTAGATACAGGAGACATGCTGTACACATTTTTCTTGTTTTTGGTTTTGGTTTTGTATCCATCATGAAACCTAAATAATCACCAGACCTGTTTTACAACATTTAGGTTTTGAATACAAATAAGTCAGTGTTGATGTTTATCATGCACAAAATGTGCCTCAATGGATAGTAGCATATTAATGAGCAAATTTCAGAATTCAGAAATGAATTTACAAAATAATACAAGGAAAATATTACCTTTTTGTAACCATTATAACCTTATAGTGACCTTATTTGGCTTCCTGCTTCAGAAATAGTAAAAATTAATTTTCCCACATTAAAAATAAAATTTTAACTAAACTGTTACTGAAAATGCCAATGTCTTTCTCCTGTACATGAATTTAAAAATATGGCACCAAGGGTTAATTCTTCCATTATCTCATGTGTGAAAGACGTGTATTGCTCGTTATTTTATAAAACAAGATTATGAAAATCAAACTACAAAACAAAAGACAAGCAGGATCCCCTCAAATGGAGGAGAGGCTGTCAACAGGGACTAAAAATTTAATTTGAGGGGCGCCTGGGTGGCTCAGTGGGTTAAAGCCTCTGCCTTCAGCTCAGGTCACGATCCCGCGGTCCTGGGATCGAGCTCTGTATCAGGCTCTCCGCTGGGTGGGGAGCCTGCTTCCCCACCTCTCTCTCTGCCTGCCTCTCTGCCTACTTGTGATCTCTGTCAAATAAATAAATAAAATCTTTTTAAAAAATTTAATTTGAATGACTAGACAATTTATAAGTAATAAAACTCGTCTTGAAGGTAATAAAAATCTATTTTCAAATGAATTAATATGCATTATGCTTTTTCTGAACTATGTAAACATATCCATAGATGATAAGTCAAACCGATGAGGACAAATTATAATCATTCTCTGCCTTCATCTTATTTCTATCACAATCAGAAATGCTTCTCTAAAGATCTGTTGTTAGACTAAATTTCCAGTGCTACAAAGAAGTTTTGTGGTTAATTAGAACCATTTACTTTATTCTACTTTTTTTCTGGGAAATCCAGTTGGTTCCATCTCAGGAAACAACATACTATCTTTCCCCAACATTACATTATGAAATACATACCCCTATGAATTTAATACCTTTCCATATATTACAGGCTAAATTAAGAAAGGAGTCAGGGCTAATCAAGGAGATTTCTTCCCCCGGAGAAAATGTGCTATGGACAAAATATCATAATGGTACTCCATTGTTTTGCAAATGGAATCCTCATTCTACTACTAAATCCCCACATGTAGTTAAATAAACTGTGACAATCATTATAATCTCTTCATTTTATCATATTTTGGAACTGCTGGAAGGAATAAAGAAAACAAAAAAAATCCATAATCACACCTACTCATTGTCATGATGTCATGATGAGATCCAGGAGATCTTTACCTCTATTCAATGGCTCTACCTCTATGACTCATCCCCGCCCCCCCCCCCACCACCACTTCAGAAACTTCCAATAGCACAAATGGGAGCACGCAACTTGATGAGCATTTACCAGCTCCAGGCACTGGTGCAACTGTGAACAGGGTTTAATGCCCATTTCACAGATGAAGAAACTGAGGCTCAAATAATATGACATTTGCTCCATAGGAAAGTTGGTAAATATCAAAGTTAGAATTGACCAAGCTCTCCATTCTTTTCCTGTGCACAATATTGCTCTTCTTGCTATTCTTCATCTTGCCATTGTTGTGTTTCTTTCTGAGTATTAAATAGGAAGAAAAACAGAACATAGCAATACTAAGGGAATATATCTGGGAGGTTATTCAGCTCAGCTTTCGCTATGCTTAAGGTGTTATAAATACCAGCAATCAATACCAGGAAAGACAAGTGAGGTAGTTCCTATCCTGAAACTTGGAGAAGCTCCTCACTGGCAGACCTCACTGAGAGGTCTTTGGGAGTCGGAGCCTGAGCCTGGAAGCAGCGTACATAATGCTGGGCATTGATGAGAAGCTTATGCTCCACTCCCCTGCAGCCTGCAATCCCACGCCCCATGGACAGGGAAAAAATGAGATTGTGTTCCCAATCCCCTGATAAATACTTGGGTACTCTGAGATGTCCGGAACTTAAATCACCTCTTTTCCCTTCCTAGTCTTATTCCCTAATCACCTCTATTACTTCTACAGATCGTGACACCATCATACCACCAGCCTCATCCATCACCCAAACCCCAAATCTGTAAGGTATCCTTAACTATTCCTGCCCCTCTACCCATACTCCAATCAGTTGCTTAGTTCTATACATACTTTCTTCTTAACATCTCTTCATTTTTCATCTCCTTTTCACCCCTTCTGTCAATGATTTGGTTCCTACTCAAAATCTTTCCTGACTAAACTAACGTAGAAGCTCCTACCATAGTCACTGCTCCTTATCTCTTCTCCCACTCCCTTTGGTAAGCCCTTCACATTAATACCAAATGATAGTCTCAGTCACAAATATGCTAATATAAGATTATGTCATCTCCTTGCATAAATCATCTCAAAATCCCTTAATACTGTCACTGCTTTTAATTAGCATGTGGCATTAGATCTTGCTAGCTAATTTTTTTTTTTTTTAATCTAAATCCCTCAGCACCTCAGGTACTCGGAATACCTTGTATGATCACATCAGTGCACTGCATCAGCCTATGCCCTTCCTCTACTATGGTGCAGTCCTTGGGACAGCCAGCACCAAGTCTTCTCATCTGTGTTTGAATGCAGGTACCTAGCATTCTGCCTTAACTTATAATATTTGGTCAATAAATGCACGTTGAACAAAGGCGAATAAACAGCAGGAATATATGTAAAAAGATACAGATGCTAGGATTCCAAATTTCTTAAGCTTATTGCAACCTACATAGTACAAGACAACTACTCCAGCTGGGAAAACACTATATTTGAAACATTAAAAAGAGTAGCAAGACCACTTAAGCCATTTAGAAGCATGAGTTTAAACTCTAAGAGATAATAAATATGAGGGCCACTTTTCGAAGCTCAGCTCTTGCAATAATACCAGTGCCTTCTTTCAGGAATGCTCATAAACACTGCTGAGCCAGTCTGCTAGGCAGTTCTTGGCAGTCCTGTAGTGTAACTCTTCTGTGATGGGAGATGTTAATTAATTACACTATAAAATAGAATTACAATTAATTGTTAATTTAGGTTTTAAAGTGACAAACTTTAAAGGCTAAAAATAGTCTTTGATCTTTAAAAGGCTTCTTAATGAGGGCAGTATACTTTAAGTACATCATTAGTTTAAATGTTCAAATTGGGTCCAGAGGCTGCTAGCACTAAGCAAATATCTATTCCAATATGTTAAATGTTTATGACTTGGGACAGGGACAATTAATTGCTAATCAATGGGCCAAATCCTAGGTGAGGTCAGGTTCTGAGACAGGAAGACGACAATAGTAAATTGGATTTAGAGCTTTTTGATGTGATCTTTAAAAATCACGTGCAAGCAGAGACCAAAAGAATAGCAAGAAGGCCAAACTGACAGAAACACCCAGATAATTAAGATATTACTCATTTAGCTAATAGCGGTTTTCAAGGGTGCCCTTTGTTTAGATTAATGAGCCATAATTTTTAGAATTATACTTACATGTCTGTAGTTCAGTTACTTAAACATATAATTCAGGATGTAAAAGGGTAAAACTCAGCATAGCTTAAAAGGTGCTAACACTCAGTTGGTAGCTAAGATTAGCAATATTCATAATCTGATTTTTAAATATGATCTTGATCCATCATATAGTACTTCATTTTCTCCAGATTCAGAAGTAAAACCAATTTATTGCTTCAGTGAGCACCTTTTTAACAATCATGCAAAACTCCCACCGTCATGGCAGGTAGAACCAAGTCGTGCTTATTTTGTGAGTACTGTCTGCCTCGATGTGAATCATTTTCACTAACCTTTAGTTCAGGTGAGAGATTCCAGAGGCAGAGCTGACCTTCTTGACTTCCAGTCACAATGGTTTGCTGGTCATCAGTGATCATGATGGCAGTGATGCTGTGCGGAGGGGCCTTCTTCCCCCAGAGTGCTACTGCCTGCAAGGAGGACCTCATGCTGAGAGGATCCTGAACAGAGAAGAAAGTGGACACAGAAAAGAACAGAGAAGAAAGTGGACATCATTCATAAATGTGGGGGGACTGATCATGTCACAGATAGATTTGCCAAGATCTAAACGCTGGGATGTATCCTTTCAGAGAAGGGGAAAAGGGTGCTTCCCTGACCATTAGAGGAGAAGGCAGTCAGGAGACATTGAAATTATCACACCCAGTGTTAATCCATCCAATGGCAATGACTTTTAGCCCAATTTGTGATTATTGATGCTGACAAAGGCAAAGGTAGGACAGTATACCCACTGCATACACAGCTGTGACTACGGGTGGTCCCGACTTGCTCCAAGGTCCAGCGAGGCCTCTCAAGAAGAACAGAGCTGGCTACACACTGTAATTTGAAGACAGCTTTGCATACTCTCTCTCCCCAAAAATGTCATCACCTCACCTGAGTAACAAATATGTGAACTTTGTGGTTAAGAAATAAGTCTTTTCCACAAAAACCATGTTTCCTAGTCTTCAAAGATCCACGTGTGACTCTCCTGATATCTGCAGTATTCACGTTCCACCCATACTACTTCTTTTTTTTTTTTTAAAGATTTTATTTATTTATTTATTTATTTGACAAAGAGAGAGATCACAAGTTGGCAGAGAGGCAGGCAGAGAGAGAGGGAGAAGCAGGCCTCCCTACCGAGCAGAGAGCCTGATGTGGGGCTCGATCCCAGGACCCCGAGATCATGACCCGAGCCAAAGGTAGAGGCTCAACTCACTGAGCCACCCAAGCACCCCACCACCCAAACTACTTCTAATAATAATTTTTATTTCATTTGTGTTTGTATTTGATCTCTTCCTGAACACGAATTTTCATGAAATTACTACCTTCATGTGTTAGTTACAAGGATGAAAATGAATACATACCTGTCAAAAAATGTTTGCCTGTGTCCAACCCACAATGATCTGAAACATACCTAGTGACATGTGGGTTACAGTCTGTGACACACTAAGTTAAATGTTTCCCCCATTCTTTTCTGAAATACAAATAATTCTGTGATGAATAATGCTTTAAGTCTTTAGAGTAGATTATTAAATTTCCTCTTATGACTAAATGGTACATATTTAGTCTCATTAAAAATGTCAAAAGAGGGGCGCCTGGGTGACTCAGTGGGTTAAAGCCTCTGCCTTTGGCTCAGGTCATGATCCCAAGGTCCTGGGATTGAGCCCCACATCGGGCTCTCTGCTCAACAGGGAGCCTGCTTCCTCCTCTCTCTCTCTCTGCTTGCCTCTCCCCCATCTTGAGATCTCTGTCTGTCAAATAAATAAATAAAATCTTTAAAAAAAAAAGTCAAAAGGTAAGCAAGGGGGGAAGATACCAAGCTTACTTCCCACGTTTGGCTTGAGAAAGTTAACAAAATGAAAAACTTCTGTCCTACAGGACTTCTGGTTCTGAAGCATAAAAAGGATAAACACCAAAATAAGTTATTAAATGTTATGGTACATATTATTTATAATGTTTGATTACACACACACACACACACACACGAGTATGCATTGACACCATTAGACCAAATTCGACGTAGGCAGTGCTTAACCCATACACTGGTTGCTTTCAAAATTTTATTTGTCATTGTATTGTTTGGTATTCAGTACCAGTTCCTGTTTCATTTCTTGGCTCAGTACACAAGTGGTCCCCAGGTACCATGAAACCAAGATTTCTATGGGAACTATTTGGAGCTTTGCACTTCAGACTATCAGGACCACACATATTAATCACATTACTAAGCTAACCAAAGAGTGGTGGTTTCAATAACTTGGACTTCTACTTCAAACACAGAGAATCAATACTGTGCATGCATGTGTATGCATGTGTTTGTGTGTGTTTTAATTGTTGCCTCATGGCCACAATTAAATAGGTCTAGAAAATTCCAAGCAATATGAATCTAAGAAAAATCTGAAATAGGAGCTGAGTCAGTTTACATGTTAATCCCCACTTAAGGACACGAAGCCTTCCTTACTCAATGAAACAGAATCTAGAAAAACTCCAACACTAGTCAGAAAGATAAGGAAGCTCATTTCCCAATCTCCCAAGAAAAATATGCCAAATCTCAACCACAAAACAGGTTTGGAATAAAAAATATTGTTATATATTTTTATATATTGCCAGAATCCCTACATGCAGAAATACAAGTAAATAACTGTTCTCAGGTCAATGGTACCAGTGGGACACCTCTCAAAAACACTACATGCTTATTAGAATATTTTCTAATATTTCAAATACTGAAATATCTAGAATTTCAAATTTTGAAAAAATCATACTAAGTGTTAAGAATGTAAAACGATTAGAATTCATACACTGCTATTGGAAATGCACAATGGAAAACAGTTTTGCAGTTTTTTCATAAAGTGAAAACATGTGCTCAGTACATTACCCAGTCAATCCACTCCTAGGTCTCACCCAAGAGAAAAGAAAGCAAATATTTATAAAAAGATTTCTACATGTAAGGTTTTATTAATAATAAAATACATAATATTTTATTTACAATAAAATATATAATATATAAGATAGATAAAATAAATTATTTATTTATTAGAAATAAAATATTTATAATATTTACAATAGCTAAAAACTGGGAAAAAAAGCTCATGTCCATCCCATGAGGTGAATGGATAAATTATGGTATAGCCACACATTGGGATACAATTCACCTATAAAAAGGAATAAACTCTTAATTTGCACAACATAGATGAAACTGAAAACAATTATACTGAATGAAAACAGTAGCTAAACAGAATAAATATAGTATGACTCCATTCGTACAAAATTCTAGGAAATTCAAATTACTTTAGGACAACAGGAAGCAGATTAGTGGTTGCCTGTGGACAGGAGAAAGGGACAGGGAACACAGAGATTGCAAAGGAGAATAAAGAAACTTCTGATGGGGTGCCTGGGTGGCTCAGTGGGTTAAAGCCTCTGCCTTCAGCTCAGGTCATGATCTCAGGGTCCTGGGATCGAGCCCCACATCGGGCTCTCTGCTCAGCGGGGAGCCTGCTTCCCTCTCACTCTCTTCCTTCCTCTCTGCCTACTTGTGATCTCTCTCTGTCAAATAAATAAAAAAATTTAAAAAAAAAAAAAAAAAAAAAAAAAAAAGAAACTTCTGAGGATGGTAGACATGTTCATTATTTTGACTTCTGTGATTGTCTCACGAATGAACACATATGTTAAAACACATACAACAGTACACTTTCAATACATACATGTAGACATACAAATATACTGCATGTCTATTACACTTTAATAAAGATTTTTTTAAAAAGCATTTGGAAGATACTTTCACAACCAAGATTATATGTAGTTTTCATAGAAACAACTCCAGTGGCAAATAAGCTTGCAATCAGAAATTACAAATCAGCATGGTACTGGCATAAAAACAGACACATAGACCAGTGGAACAGAGTAGAGAGCCCAGATATGGACCCTCAACTCTATGGTCAAATAATCTTCGACAAAGCAGGAAAAAATATACAATGGAAAAAAGACATTCTTTTCAATAAATGGTGCTGGGAAAATTGGACAGCTATATGTAGAAGAATGTAACTCGACCATTCTCTTACACCGTACACAAAGATAAACTCGAAATGGATAAAAGACCTCAACATGAGATAGTAATCCATCAGAATCCTAGAGGAGAACATAGGTAGTAACCTCTTCGATATCAGCCACAGCAACTTCTTTCAAGATATGTCACCAAAGGCAAAGGAAACAAAAGTGAAAATGAACCTTTGGGACTTCATCAAGATCAAAAGTTTCTGCACAGCAAAGGAAACAGTCAACAAAACAAAGAGGCAATCCACGGAATGGGAGAAGATATTTGCAAATGACAGTACAGACAAAAGGCTGATATCCAGGATCTATAAAGAACTTCTCAAACTCAACACACACAAAACAGATAATCATGTCAAAAAATGGGCTGAAGACATGAACAGACACTTCTCCAATGAAGACATACAAATGGCTATCAGACACATGAAAAAATGTTCATCATCACTAGCCATCAGGGAGATTCAAATTAAAATCACATTGAGATACCACCTTACACCAGTTAGAATGGCCAAAATTAACAAGACAGGAAACAATGTGTGTTGGAGAGGATGTGGAGAAAGGGGAACCCTCTTACACTGTTGGTGGGAATGCAAGTTGGTGCAGCCACTTTGGAAAACAGTATGGAGATTCCTTAAGAAATTAAAAACAGAGCTTCCTTATGATCCTGCAATTGCACTACTTGGTATTTACCCCAAAGATACAGATGTAATGAAAAGATGGGCCATCAGTACCCCAATGTTTATAGCAGCAATGGCCACAGTTGCCAAACTGTGGAAAGAACCAAGATTCCCTTCAACGGACGAATGGATAAGGAAGATGTGGTCCATATACACTATGGAGTATTATGCCTCCATCAGAAAGGATGAATACCCAATTTTTGTATCAACATGGATGGGACTGGAAGAGATTATGCTGAGTGAAATAAGTCAAGCAGAGAGCGTCAATTATCATATGGTTTCACTTATTTTTGGAGCATAACATTTTGGAGCCTGAGAGGAGGAAGAGCTGCAAGGAGGCAGAGCGGGGTTGGGAGGTGGGGGTGAGTCGGTCTCCTCCTCCCGGAAACAGGCTGCTGTTTTGTGCGGGCTCCAGCCTCGGGCCCTAAGGAAGCTGGCGTGGAAGGCTGGCCCACCCTGGCTCCATCCTCTCCTGAGCTGGGCCTGGCCTCAAGAGGCTTCCCGAGCTCTCCCCACAGTGTCCGCAGCTTCCCGTTGTGTCTGGGTGTAGCCAAGGGCTGCTGAGGGGAGCGAGAGGCTCCCTGTACCCCCTGCTCCCATTTTCACCTGGAAGAACCACCCCCCCACCCCCACAAACTGCCCTGGCACGGCAGCACCCCCAGCCAGGAAACTATGCCCCAGACATCTGTCGTCTTCTCCAGCATACTTGGGCCCAGCTGTAGTGGACAGGTGCAACCCGGCATGGGGGAGCGAGGAATTGGGGCCAGCAGCTCAGGGGACCTTGTTTTCCAAGAAGGACGCCTCATCTCTGGATCCCTGGAGGCCTTGATGGAGCACCTGGTCCCCACAGTGGACTATTACCCGGATAGGACATACATCTTTACATTTATCTTGAGCTCCCGGGAGCTGGAGAGATGGGAGATGGAGAGAAGGGAGTTGAGGGAAATTGGAAGGGGAGATGAACCATGAGAGACTATGGACTCTGAAAAACAATTGAGGGTTTTGAAGGGGCAGGGGTGGGAGGCTGGGGGAGCCATGTGGTGGGTATTATGGAGGGCACGTATTGCATGGAGCACTGGTGTGGTGCCTAAACAATGAATTCTGTTATGCTGAAAAGAAATAAAAAAATTTTAAAAATTTAAAAAAAGAAATTACAAATTATTCAAGAAGATAACAAACTATTAATAAACAGAACAATCAGTATTGTCAGAACTAATAAATAAGAGAACAGTATAAAACTTACTGTGAAAGAAGAACAAATATGTTAAGTTGTGATAAACTATTAAAGAGGGGCACCTGGGTGTCTTAGTCGGTTAAGCATCTGACTGGCTCAAGTCATGATCCCAGGTCCTGGAATCGAGTTTCATGTCAGGCTCTCTGCTCAGCAGGGAGCCTACTTCTCCCTCTCCCTCTGCCTACCACTCCCACTGTTTGTGCTCTCTCTCTCTCTCCTTCTGTCAAATAAATAAATAAAATCTTTAAAAAAAAAAAACTATTGGGGCACCTGGGTGGCTCAGTGGGTTAAGCCTCTGCCTTCGGCTCAGGTCATGATCCCGGGGTCCTGGGATCGAGCCCCACATTGGGCTCTCTGCTCAGCAGTGAGACTGCTTCCCTTCCTCTCTCTCTGCCTGCCTCTCTGCCTGCTTGTGATCTCTCTCTGTCAAATAAATAAATAAAAATCTTAAAAAAAAAAAACTATTAAAGAGACAGAAGAAGAAACTTGAAATCTTAGGAGAAAAGAAAGTCTATAGAAATATAAACAGGTAAAAGAAACAAGTACTACTTCTAAAATAAAATATAATCATTGGAATATAACAAAGTCAAGAGAATAAATAAAAAAAGACTCAAGTGAAGAGAGAATCAATGGACTTAATAGATAATTCTCAAGAAATTACACAGAATTAGGGGGAACCTGGGTGGCTCAGTGGATTAAGCCTCTGCCTTTGGCTCAGGTCATGGTCTCAGGGTCCTGGGATCGAGCCCCACATCGGGTTCTCTGCTCAGCAAGGAGCCTGCTTCCCCCTTACTCTCTGCCTGCCTCTCTGCCTACTTGTGATCTCTCTCTCTGTCAAATAAATAAATAAAACCCTAAAAAAAAAGAAATTCACAGAATTAAAAAGGAAGGAGTGATTAAGAAATATATGCTGAGTGAAAAAAAAAATCAGAGTTAAGACCAATGGGAGATATTAAGAGCTAGAGATGATAGAATGAGAACACCCAACATTTATCTAATACAAGCTCCAAAAAACGTAGAACCCTTTCCCTTCCTGGTTAGTTCAATCCTAAAACCATTAGGCAGAGAAAACATGACTGCAGTGTCAGAGCTCAGTAACGTGAGGAGGGCATCTGTAGAGGAGAACACGTATAGCTGGAGCCCAGAGAGGATGAGTTAAGATGCCCAAATGTGGACATCCCCACGGGAGATGCACAGCCCAAGCAGAGAGAAAAGGGACAACCTGTGCAAGGCCGTCGCATACTGGGTTTTGGAGCCTGAGCAAGAAGGAAGGAGTTCACACCATGAGGATGATAATGGAAGTGGCCCTGGTGTGGAGAATCAGAAACCAGTCCAAGGTGAGAAGTGTGTTTGTATGGAAGGGAGAGCCAGTGTGGAGCCCAAGCAGGGTGACGATGGAGTTAAGGTTGGATAAGGAGGTACTGGCGTAGGGGAGTCAGAGGATGGGCCAGGTAAGGTGAACATATATTTACAGGGATGCCTTGGAATAGAGTATGGGAGCCCAGGAAGGATAGGAAGGCATGCCTGCTGGGGGACGTTCAGCATGTCCTGGTGGTATGAGGAGGGGTATTACCGAAAAGTGTAACCAAGCACAGGGAATACAGTGGCTGAGCAGACGATTCACATCTAGGGTCAGCAGACAGCTCTATGAGGGATGAGAAAGCCATATAAGGATATGAAGGACATCCAAACAGAGAGCAGGGCAGCAGCATTGACAGAAAATTGGTTCCATTCAGAGTAATTGATTAAATAATTACTATGTGAATAGGATAACAGGAACCAGGTTTCTTACTATCAAAGAAGAGAGTTGGAAATATAGAAAGGAAGAAAACTAGAACAATCCCTGTTGTATCACAATGGAATCAGGTATTGGTATGAACACACACATACACACACCCTCGTACACACTTCTCATTTCTGTTCCCTGACAGCTTAGGAGCACCAACACTCCCATAGCAACAAGCTCACTTAGCATCTTCTAAATACTATTCTTTACTGAAAGGAACCAGTCTTTCTTGGGAAACTGGTTGATGCCAGGGCTGGAGCAGGGAAAATACAAGATGATATTAGTACTTGTTATTGTTAAGAGCAAGGAAGTACTCAGAGTGAGGGGATATAGCAAAGGGACACAGAAGCCAGCTTAAACGGGTGCCCACTGGCCAAATTGTGGACAACAGGAGCATCAAAGTGCATCATGCTACAAATAGATTGAAACTCATTGAATAAAATGGGAAACCATGGGTTCATAATGATAGTTACTAATTACAAAGGAGATAAAAGAGCAACTTCACACAGGAAGAGACTGGCAAGTAATGGAAGTAAAAATTATCAGGATGGGGGAGATCAGATTCACGCGCCACCCAATAAGATGCCATAAGAAGAACATGTGTTCCTGCAAAAGATGTGTGACCTGAATCCAATCATGATGAAGAGAGCCTGAAAGACCCTATGAAATAACTGACCTGTAGTTTTCCAAAAAGGGCAGGTAAGGTCAAGAAAGTCAAAGACTAAGGAATGCTCCAACTAAAAGACTCAAAAGACATGACCACTAAATGCAAGATATGGGTCTCACCTAGATTCCCTTACTACAGCAGACATTACTGGGATCTGGGACTGAATAGTAGTTATATATCAATGCTAATTTCCTTCTGAAGGGTTCATTGTGATTGTGTAGGAGAATATCTTTGTTCTAAGGAGTACAAACTAAATTCTTAGAAGATGGAGTGACAGATTGGCAATTTACCACTAGGAAGTATCCACAAAAATAATTCTGTGTACGATACCTACTGTTTATCCTTAAGTTTGAAATATTGTTTAAAGTATATATTAAAAATTAATGGGTCTGCCATTTCCCAGTATATTTCAAAGATAGGAAAACTTAGATTTAAGAATCCAATGTATTAAGAAGGATTAAAATAGACATAAAGGGACACCAAAGCACATCCTAGAGAAATTGCCAAAGCATGAAAGAGATAAAACCAAACAACCTGAAAAAGGAACAGCAAGTGTGCTTGCTCGAAGCAGATCTCTCCACAGCAAAATTATGGCCAGAACTTACTGGAATATTACCTGTAAAGTGGTGAAGGTGAATGTCAACCTAATTTTTATACTTAGCTATCACTCAAAGTGAGGGCAATATTTTTCCAACAAATAAGGCCTGAGAGAATACAGCATTCACAGCCCATGCTGAAAGAATTACAAAAAAGATATACTTTAGGAAAATATATATTAAATCAAAAAGAACAGAGTAAAATGGAATTCAGAGGCAATGATGAGCAATGACACTGGTAAATATACAAGCAAATCAAAACGAGCACTACCTGAAAAATAATAATATTAATAATGATGAAAATGATTAATTGGGGAATCAAAGCGATAAGCTAAAATTCTAGAAAAGAACATTAAAGAAGAGGAAATGGATCATTCTAATATTCTTGTACATGTGGGGAGTGAGCAGAAATACTTTAAATTTTCTTAAGGTGAGAATTCATGACAAGATATTAAAAAAAAAATCATATGTAACTTCTTACCAGTAGATTGGTAAAAGGAAATAAAGAAACCAATGGAAGAAGAAAAAAAATTAAAGCAAAAAAACACAGAAAATAGAAAATGCAAAAATAAATGGTAAATTCACATTTAAACAAAACAGAATTTACAATAAGTAGATGAGTTAAACTTACTAGCTAAAAACCAAGGATTTTCAATGATAATATAACTTCGTATATCCTATTTATAAAAAAATTCGTGAAGTATTTACACAGCAAGATTGAGAATAAAGGCACAGACAAGGCTTTACCAGGCAAATAGTAACGAAAGAAAACTGGTATCATAGTGGACAAATAGTCTTTAAGGTAAAAGTATTATTGGGGTTGGGGCACCTGGGTGGCTCAGTGGGTTAAATCCTCTGCCTTCGGCTCAGGTCATGCTCTCAGTGTCCTGGGATGGAGCCCCGCACAGGGCTCTCTATTCAGCAGGGAGCCTGCGTCCCTTCCTCTCTCTCTGCCTGCCTCTCCGCCTACTTGTGATCTCTGTCAAATAAATAAAATCTTAAAAAAAAAAAAAAGTATTATTGGGGGAAAACCATTCATTATATAGTGATTAAACAAATTATTCACTAGAATGGGATAATAGTTTCTACTCTCTAGGTACCCAATAGCAGAGCCTCAAAATACATAAAACACAATCATGCCAAACTACAAAGAAAAATCAGATAGATATACTATCAAAGAGGAAGATGTCATATATCACAATCAGTAATAAACAGATCAAGCAGACAAAAAAAAGAGAGGGTATAAAATACTTGAATTTGCACCCAGATATTAAATAAAAGCACATTTTATTAAATCATGCACATGACATTTACAAAACTCCTCATGCCAGACCATGAAACATGTCAACAAATCCCAAATGATTAATATTATATAGGCAAAATTACCTGACCAAAATGAATACAAATCTGAACCCTCCCTCCTCAACACATACACATACAGACAAATGTTTCAAATGCTCCCTTTCTAAATATTTGGGAACTAAATTATATTACATATGTTCATATATATTTCCATATATATGTTCATATATGTATGTATATATGTTCACATATATATATGTTCCATACATTTATATCCATATATATTCTAAATGTACATTGGGCTACCAAGAAAACATAATACAAATTAAATATTATTATTTTTTAAGATTTTATTTATTTATTTGACAGAGAGAGATCACAAGTAGGCAGAAAGGCAGGCAGGGTCGGGGGCAAGCAGGCTCCCTGCTGAGCGAGAGCCCGATGCAGGGCTCCATCCCAGGACCCTGAGATCATGACCTGAGCCGAAGGCAGAGGCTTTAAAATCCACTGAGCCACCCAGGTGCCCCAATACAAATTAAATATTATTAAGACCCAAACACAGAGAAAACTTTGTATAGTAAATCTTTCCAGATATATGTTTTAGATTCGAAGTGAAATTATAACCTTAAATGCATATATTAGTACAAAAAATTAATGAGCAAACATCCAAATTAAAGTTTTATATAAAAGATCAAGGTAAATACAAAGCAAGCAGGACAGACAATACCATGCATTAATATAATAATATATTTTAAAAGGAAATAATCTATAAAAGCAAAACACAGTTCTATGAAAGGAGAAATAGTATGAATAAATCTATGGCACATTTGATAAAAGAAGAAATTAAAAACACCAAAATATATATATATATATATATATATATAAAGTAAAGAGAAAATGATTGTAATAAAATTAATATTTTAAATGAAAATATAACTATATACTAAAAACTTAGAAAGATTAAGTGAAATAATTTTTATGTAAATATAGATCACTGGAACTAAATGGACATGAAACAGAAAACACAAATAAATCCATGACCTTAGAAAAGGTGGGGGCGGGGGGAGGGGGTAAATTACACACACACACACACACACACACACACACACATACTCTTACCCATTTAAGCAAAAAGTTTATATTAGGGTGTAATCTTGAGGAATTAGGAGGCACATTCATACATATGAAAACACAGAGGGTATACCGTCTAAGCTCTCCAAATTCTCCTGAGTAAAATGACAGCTCACCTAACAGCTCACTTGTGTTCACATCAGCAGAATAGAGAATGAGGGAGCAAGAAGCAAAGAAAGTGGGAGCATAATGATTCCCAACTTAAAAAAAAAAAGGCACAGAAAAAAAGATAAATCATAGCAAAGATAATGAAGACCAAAACCCCCACAAAACCTGTTATTCAGGCTGCAAAATCATGGGCCCAAATCTCCATCACTCCCAGGACGGTTATTACACATCACGGCAATGACTGGCTGAATAAAAGATGATGAGGTGGCCAGTATACTCTGCTTAAGAAGGCAGAAGAGCAGGGTGCCTGGATGGTGCATGGGTTGAGCACTAGTCATGGTCTCAGGGTCATGAGATCGAGCCCCAGGTCGGGCTCTTCACTCAGCATGGAGTCTGCGTAAGACTCTCCCTCTGCCCCCCCACCAAGACTCTCTCTCAGATAAATAAATCTTTTTTTAAAAGGCAGAAAAGCGGGAAAGAGTAGTTTCAATAATTTGAAGACAAAGGGTTAAATAATAAGTTTCACCTACCAGGGAAATTCACAGTGGGAGCACAGCTCATTCCCCTGAACAGGAGGTAAATGTGATACATGTGACGATCACAAAGCTAGTAGTGAGAAGAACCACATGTGTGTGTTTTAACATTCTGTTCCTAAGAAACACTACTCCTAACTCTGTGTTAGTATTTGCGGCATGGCTTCTAGTATTACAACAAAAATCACCATCTGAAAATCATTTGCACTTTGGCCTCACTCTTAGCTTACTATCATGTGCTTCCGAGAACTAAGAAGTGTAGAAGAGGGAGTCCTCAGGGTCACACTGTTCCAAAGGAAACTGGGCATTTTGTGTCCATAGACAATGTGTGCTAAGCTCTTGTCTAAAGGACTCTCTTGTCACCTTTTCAATCTTACTTGCAAAACTGGAGTCAAGGAAATCTGTCTTGACTGCTAAGCAGAATTGTAGCAGAAACAAATTTGGGGAATATTAGCCAGGGAATTAATACATTTGTAATGATTAACCATCATTATGCTGACAATAAATAATTCCTGGGGTGAGTTACTTATACCTCAGTTAACTCTGGAAAATTAGCTTCTCTTACTTGAATCATTGCAATGTTGTCTACTCAATAACCAGTCACGTTGTGTTATTCTGGTTTCCTAATTTCCCCTAACATTATCTGCTGTGCAGTGATGTCTCCCTAATGAAATGAAATACTACTGCAAGGAGGCAGAGCAGGCCTTGTTAGTACAGTACCTAACCCATAGTGGGTACTTGAAAAATGTCATTTTAAATTTAAATAATATTATTGTATTATATGATTTTGATGCTTCTTTCTCCTATACTCTTTGTGAACATGGGAATCATTCCTCAATCATCCCTCAATCCCTAAACTGCCTGAATCACAGTGCTTTGAACATCAGAAAACAATAAATCTTGCTTGAATAAATTATTTTCTTTATCATTTTCCAGCTCTATATTTCAAAAGCAGAGTTTATTAAGATCAAAAAACTTCAAGTCAGGTTAGACTTAAATGTGAGTCACTTAATCACTCTGGCTCCTGTTTTCTCATCTCTAACCTGGAAAAATGATAATGATACCTCAATCAGGGTTATCGTCAGGGTGAAATGAGATCATGTTTATAATGTGGACAACAGAGTGGTATTCAGTAAATTACCATTATTGTTACTTTAGTGCCACACATCCGGATCATGGCAGAGTTACCCATGTATCAAACTTTTTCACCATTACACTTTTGCTTTACTTTTATTCAAATTAAATTCATTTCAAATTCACTAGATTCTAAATCCTCCCAAGGCTAGGACCTCTGTCTGCTTTATCCATTGACATATTTTCAGGGCCCAAAAAAGGATTTAGGACAGGTAATTATCTTTATTTCCAGATTATAAAGTTAATATATAGTAAAATGACACTATCACTTGCACTGCCTACATTTCAGTATTCTTATTTTTTTTAAAGATTTTATTTATTTATTTGACAGAGGGAGCATGAGTCAGTAGAGCAGCAGGCAGAGAGAAAAGGAGAAGCAGACTCCCCACTGAGCAGAGAGCCCAATGTGGGACTCAATCCCAGGACCCTGGGATCATGACCTGAGCTGAAGGCAGACGTTTAACCGACTGAGCCACCCAGGCGCCCCCTATTTCAGTATTCTTATGAAGAATAAATTCAATGATATAAATAAAACCATATGGGTCTTACGGATCATTCATCTAATCCCTCTCATTTACAAGTCAGCAATGAGAAATGTGGTCTAGATAACTCTTCAGATCACTTCCAACCCAGAGATTCTGAGAGTCTAAGCAAATTGTACAGTAAGAGTAAGTAACTGATTAAAGGTTGTATATCTCAAAAGTCACTTTTTTCCAAACTTTTTCTTTTTCTTTTTTTTCTTTGAAAAAAAATTTAAAAAGTAACTCCAGAAACTTAGTGCCTTTTTATCAACAGGAGGGAGAGCAAATCCACAACTTGAGACCCTCTGCAATTCCCCATAAACTGGTAATCAAAAATAAACCTCAAAGGAAAAAAAACAGTCTATTGTAGAGTCTCTAAGGGATACTCTGCTATAGAGGACAATATTGCCCTATTGCAAATAATTACATGTCTACATGAGTTTTAAAAGCTTTGAAAAGTGATTACAAATCTCTATCACAGCCCTCAATTTATAACTATCATATTCCAAATTTGAGTGCCTGAATGATAGTTCGGAATGTCTAAATCGTGACTACGTATAGATGTTTACAAGCATTTAATGACTTTTAAATCTGATCTGTTTAAAAGCAATTTAAAATAAACACTTCCATTGGAGAAAAAAAAAAAGTGACTTCAAAAACAAAACAAAACAGAACAAAAAACACTTCCACTGTCAGGGATTAAGTTACAGACTGTACTAAAGGGTAAATAAATGTCCTTCATTTGGATCTAGTCACAGTACCAAGTACAACATTTTATATTTTTACACTTTTTTTTCAATGCATATAAAGCAATATGATCAATATTTCATCTATAATCAGTATAGTATGAAAATAATCACATAAACACACATACACACACAAACGTACACCAAACTCTAATCTCTAGTGACTCAAATAATTTCTGCACAAATTTTAACAGCAGCCTACCCAGATATCACAATGGATTTCCAGGATGAGAAATGAATGGCCTTCAAGAAGCTCACAACCCACAGTTTTAAATTCTTTGGAAAAACAAAACACATGTAAATGACTCTCTCTCTCTCTCTCACTCTCTCTCTCTCTATATATCCCACCAATGTCATAAAGTGGCTTTAATACTTTGTAACAAGCACTCTAGACACATCCAATTGCTTATGAGAACACAGAGCCTGAGTCGTGACCTATAGACAGAGTTGATGTTTCAACTTCCCCTTCCTTTTGATTTTTGTCCCCTTCTTCAATAACGTATAGTCTCTCAAAACCCGTTTTATATATATATATATGTGTGTGTGAGTATATATGTGTATATATATATATATAAAATTTTGTCATTTCTGAATAGTATAATGAAAAACATAATTTTGAGGAATCTAGTAATTATCAAAATGTGTATTATAAAGCTAGTTTTGATACAGTTTAAATATATACAAAGACAAATTCAATTTATAGCTAACTGAAAAAGAACATAATATTCAATTTAAACATGTTTTTTACGTATATAATATTTAATACATTAAACTCTAGGTATATTTCAAACAAGACCAAAACTACTTTCGTGACATATTTAGATTTCCTACCTTGTATGGTTAATAAAGTCAAACTGTTTGTTTTTTATAATTTCAAGAACATTTTGTTTCTAAATAAGAGAGATTTCAGACTGTTACTTACAAATGGTTTTTAGTCATTGGAAACACATGATGTTTGTGACTATATTATTCCCTAGGAAAAAAAAAAACATACTCAGTGAAATCGTTGTAATTTCCTCCTTTTTATATTTGTTTTCACATTTAATATCAATTAATATTAACATAATACTGATTTTTAAAGTCCTAGTAAGAGCTGGATGTTCCAGAGAAGAATCTTTATCAGATGAATGCACCCAGCAGAGTCAAGAAACACTTTGTAGTGAATATGTAGAATTGCTACTGTTTTCATTCTCATTGACACAGGATTTCAATAGTAGAATTCTCTGTGCTTCTTTTCTGTAACCATGACAGAAATTAAATAAATCAGAACTTCCCAGCTGTATACTATGACCCATACTGGGTTGTGAATATTTGATAAGGAGGGGCAAGAGAAATTGAAACCCTCAACCCCGTATGTGTACAAAGATAATCATTTTCTGTGTTTATGCTTTGACATGAAAAAGTGAGAAACACTGAATTAAGGAAAATTTGTCAAATAACATAAATGATTTAAAGCTGTAGAAGGTCCAAGGCATTACAGAGTTTGGAAAGCCATACTCATAATTAAGAAATAAGCCTGTTTGATGGAAGCAGCCATGCTGATGGCCACTAACCATGGCACGAATTCACATGATGTGTAAGTACCTGGGAACTCCCAAGTTGTTTCATTTTTCAAGGGAAAATGTTTTTAAGTGATATTGTTTTAGGTAAAAATAGCACAGGATGCTATTTTTTTCACATTCTCACTCCAACAACGTGAGCTTCCTAATCAGCTCCCAAACCCACTGGGGCTCTTAAATCACCAGGGGGTAGAACATCTGCAAATGTGTAAATTACAGATGACAAAGGATGGGTATGTCTTTTCATTGTTTGATCCCTAGTCCCTGGCACAATGCTGGTCTCATATGTGACATTCAATAAATAGTCCTTAAATGACTGTGTTTCATCTTAAAACTGGAGCAAGATTTTACTATAACTAGAAGAAAATTAAAGGATGTGGAGTATTTTGCTGATGAGGAAGCAGAGGAAAGGTGACGTGACTTTCTTAGAACCAGTCTTCTTATTCTGGTAGAACTTATATTTTGGGGAAAGTAATCTCCCTGGCATCCCTCTTTGTTTGCCACCCAAATGGATGGAAATAATACAATTTCTCAGTACAGGTTCATCATTAGGTAATATTTAGCACACCATCATCTCCATTAACTTAGTTTAAAATGGTTTATTGTGAAGAAAAGAGGCAAGAAAATAGAGTCAGATAAATCTTGGCCTCCACCGCCTTTCAAAGTTGGGCTTTTCTCCATAAATACGATACCTAGCAAGTGTAAGAAAAGACAACACACCATTATAGCCCCCTTTCTTCTCACCGTCATCTTCTTCCCCATAACAATTTGTTTTTATTTCTCTGACTTCTCTGGGGCTAGCAAGATAATGAGTATGATGCAAATGTGGTTTTGTGGCTGGTGTCTACTGGACACTGGAATTGTTTACCTTGTCATAAATAACTTCAGAGACACGCCCAGACACTGAGTCTCTGCCTCAACAGCCTCAAAGATAGATACAAATCTCGAACCCCTTGACTGAGGACCACCAACCCAAAAAATACAAATGATAAAGTCCTCAGTTACTATGCATGAATTCTGAAAATAATCTCCTGACTAAAGTAAACATATGTGAAGAAAATAAAAATAGTATATTAGTTAACAATCTAAGCTTTGGGATAAAGCAAATGTGGGTTTGAATCTCAGATCTGCTGCTTATACAGTTTTATGACCTCTCAGAATCCCATCTCCAAAGCAGAGGGGGAGCCCAATGGCTTCCTTTAAAACTCAATATATGGGAGCTAAAGAACTTAAATAAATTATTTCATGATTCTTTCCTTCATTTTAGCCCAGAGGGAGTTTTGCTTCTAATTTTAGGGCTTAGGTTAAAGCACTTGGAATAGTAAAATCCATCAAATTGTACACTTGAAGTGAATGCAAATTATTGTATGAAAATTTTTACCCTAATAACGTTTAAAAAAAATAGAGAGCTTAGAGATCAGAATAAAGTAGTTTGGCCAACATCACACAGACAGTTAGTAAGTGACAATAAATGGGGGAGGGCAAACAGGGCTTTAAGAAGGAACAAGGAGTAAGACTAGAGAGAAGTAGTAGACTACTACTTCTGCTAGTAATGGACTACTACTTCTAGTAGTAGTCTACAAGTAGTAGACTAGAGAGAAAGTATCTGGGTGTCACGGTAGGCCACAGTTGAGAGCTACTTTAACCCCCAGAAACATGAAGCAAGCAGCCTCAGGAGTCCATAGGAACCAAAGGGTTCCTGCACAGCTGGTCTCAGCAGAAGCCTTGTCTGCCAAAACCTGTCTGTTTGCAGATGCTCCTGAAGCAAAAGGTCTTATTTTATCAACAGATTGTAATCAGATCACTCCTTAGAAAAGGTTAAAAAAAAATGTTTCTACTAAGTCAAAGACTGCCCCAGGCGTATTTAAATAACACATAAAATTCTACTTGGTCTACCCAGTGGAGCTTGACTATTTTAGAATTAACCCCTAACCAACATCAAAGCCAAGTTCCTCCAAAAGTGTTATTATTGAGTGATTAACAGCTACCTAGGAAACTCTAGAAAGTAATGTGTTCTAGTTGGGAATGCCTTAGCAGGTAAAGTCAATGGTAAAATAACCCAGGGATCAAGGAATGAAGTAAACAGATAATGCAAAATCTCTGAACTCTAAGCACGCATGATCTAGAACCTGTGTAAAACAAACCAGCCAAGAAATCACATTCCTATCACTATACTGACGAAGTTTCCATCATAGCTTAGGCTCTCTCAGCTTTGTGGGTCAAAGGTTTTCACAAAAAATTACCTTCCAACGTCACCTGCTTGCTCATTAAGCTGTAATGAAACAGAGCTAACACAGCCAAATTAATGCCACTTTAATGCCATTGTTCCATTTACAGTCATTGTCAGAGAGTTGAGCATTAGGCTGGTAAAATAAACATGAGAAAGACAACTCGTTTCTTTCCTGGTGACTCCTTCACTTTTATTTATAATCAATCAGTAACAACTTCATGGAATTCCAATCCTCCTGTCTAAAACCTTAGTTTTAGGCTAAACGAAGTAGATTTTTCCCCCTTTAGTTTATTCTATATTTCACTCTCTGAATATTTACAGTCAAACTCTCTTTTTTTAAACCTATGAGTACCTAACATGAACAAAAAGAAATGCTACTGTACTATTAAATAAATTCAACAAATACTTATTGAGAACTATATGTGGTTAAGTGATGGGTTGGACTGCAGAGAACACAAAGAATAGAAAAACACAGTCCTTGACCTCAAAGTATTTATCACTGAGACATCTTATGATTAATTTTAACTAAGTATTTCTGCTATTAGATAGAATAATTTGGGTGTATGTGTCAGTGTGCGAATTCTGAAAACCTATTTCCAATCTTGAGTGGTTTTTTGTTTGTTTTGCTAAATACAATCTGTAAAACTATTTGACTAATATATTTCTTTAAGTTCATTCACTTCATTTTTAGTATCAAATTAACTTATTTAGGAATAAATCAAGTGATTTAGAGTCCCTTTAAAATTATTTTATCACTAATATCCATAAAATCAAGGAGTTTGATGTGCTGGTTAGATTTTTTTTTTCTTTTTTTGCAAGATGCACATGAAAATAGATACTTGTCTATGAACATAAATATTTGCCATGTACTACCTAAACTCATATTGGGAAATATGTCTCCTATCCATTACCATACTGTAGTTTTATCTTCTACCCCTTCAACACCTCACGCTAACCCAGGCAATTATTTACACCCCAATACTGTGAGCTTGGTCTTTCCTTCCAATTAACCAAGAAAATCAAGGCACTTAAACATGAGCTTCCTCTCATCATGTTAACATCTTGCATCTTTTCCTTAGTTTTAGCTAACTTTTCTAAGATACCCATACTAAGCTCCTATAATAACATTTTTTTTCATTTTTTATTTTTTAAAAAAATTTATTTATTTATTTATTTGAGAGAGAGAGAGAACATGAGAGGGGGGAGGGTCAGAGGAAGAAGACTCCCTGCAGAGCAGGGAGCCCCATGCGGAACTCCATCCCGGGACTCCAGGATCATGACCTGAGCCCAAGGCAGTCACTTAACCAACTGAGCCACACAGGCACCCAACATTTTAATCCCTATTCCAATTTTCATCTTCTGTCACCTCAGTTACTCCTTTCATTAACCCTTATTTCTTATATCCTCAACTGGTTTCCTTTTTTCTTGGCCCCTCTGCATTTACTTAATATACACTGAGTTAACAAATATTTATTGAGTGTCTGCTATGTGTCAGAGACTATGTAAGATTCTAGGGATATGACCAAAAAGACAGAGTCACATATCTCAAGATGCTCAAGGGTGTCTGAGGACACAGGCATGTTTGGCATCATCAATAGTGATAATCATCATCAAACGAGTGATATGTAAGGTAAATGCAAGTGTGTTTGTAGAGGAAATACAAGTGGATCTTGAAATCAACCATGGGGAGGATTTCCCCAGGGAAATAACACCTAAGTTCAAATCCTAAATCTTATACACTCGCTGGTTTTGTGCACTGGGCAAGTTCTTAGTTATTTTAAACTTTCCTCACCCATGAAATGGGAATAATACCTACCTTACCTGGTTGTAGTGAGACTAAGGGGACAGCATTCGCCCAGCGCTGAGGCTCTAGAATTAGTCAGCCTAGATTTGAATGCTGGCTCTACTACCGTTATGTCCTCGGGTAAGCTACTTTACACCTGTTTGTATTGGAGTCTTCACCAGTAAAATGAAAATAATAATATCAATCTAATAGGGTTGATATGAGGAATGCCCGGGTGGCTCAGTTGGTTAATCCTCTGCCTTTGGCTCAGGTCATTACCCTGGGGTCCTGAGATCGAGCCCTGAATCAGGCTCCCTGCTCCTTGGGGGGACTGCTTCTCCCTCTCCCTCTCCCTCTGCCTGCTGCTCTCCCTGCTTCTGCTTGCTCGCTCTCTCGCTCTCTCTCTCTCTCTCTCTGTCAAGTAAATAAATAAAATCTTTAAAAATAAATAAATAAATAATAGGGTTGATATGAGAGTAAAATGGGATGATCCATGGAAATCATTACATTCCATTGTAAGCATTCAATATATGTTAGCTGCTATTATTAATAGACTTTTTCCAATCTCAAAATCTGTGTGTAAATCCTGCTAAGTAAATAGTAAAATGATAAGCAAAATCCTTGTCATTTATAATCCTTTATTTTATTATTCATAATTTACGGTAAATTCCATCTAGTAAGTGAACTAAGCAGGAAAGATGAAGATAAAACTCTAAAGGTACCAAATTGTCAAAGTAGAACAAAATCTATCATCTTTCCATCCATTATAGGTTGAATTGAGCCCACCCCAACATTTACACATTGAAGTACATAATCCCTAGTACCTCAGAATATGACCTTATTTGGAAACGGGGTCATTACAGATATAATTAATTAAGTGAAGAATCAGGTCATACTGGATTAGGGTGGAGCCAGAATCCATTAAGACTGGCATCCATAACACTAGGACCTTTGGTGACAGACACAGGGAGAGAGACGTGAAGATGAGTGCAGAAATGGGGTGATACTTCTACAAGCTAAGGAATGGCAATGATTGCCAGCAAACCACCAGCAGCTAGTGTGGAGGTCTTAAGTGAGGAGATTCTTCCTCACAGCCCTCAGAAGGAAAAAACCCTGCTGACACCTTATTTCAGACACTCAGCCTCTTAAACTGTGAGATAATAAATTTCTGTCACTTAAACCACTTAATTTGTGGTACTGTGTTATGACTGTCCTAGCAACTAATATACCATCTGACTGATAGATTTTGTTTCTTTTCTTTTCTTTTTTTTTAGGATTTTATTTATTTATTTGAGAGAGAGAGAGAGAGGATAGCACAGCAAGGGTAGGAGCAGAGGGAGATGGAGAAGCAGGCTCTCTGCTGAGCAGAGAGCTGACATGGGGCTCGATCCCAGGACCCCAAGATCATGACCTGAACCAAAGGCAGACGCTTAACCAACTGAGCCATCCAGGAGCCCCCGCTTTTGTTTCTTTCAAGTCAAAACATAGATCTTAACAATACATGTAATAATTCATAACAATACATGCAACTATTCTCTTAAACTCTTAAACTTACACACAACTATTCTCTTAAACTCTTAAATTTCAGTCTAAATCACATAATTGGTCATACACCAAATTTTCTTTTCTAATTCTTTTATAAGAATTAGAAAAGGATCACCTTTCGATCCATATTATAGGTTCCCTGAGAAAGTCATATATTCATTTTATTCATTCCACAGGTATTTACTGAAAGCCCAAATAAATTTAAAAAGAAAAAAAAAACACAGATTCCTGACCTCTAAGAATTCACAACATATGAGTCGAGTCATACGCATGTAAATAACTGATGCAAAGTTTGCTGGGACATGTATTCCCCAGGTACAAGACCAAACCACACCTTAATCCCATAGCAGTCGATGGCAAAGAGTTCTCTCTTGGAAAAACTGTGTGTTTTCCTGCAGGCCAGTTGCCTCCTTCTTTGGTCCTGATATTTACTTTACTTCTCCCAACTTTAGTACAAGCAGACATCGGAAGTCAGTCCACTGCCATTATGACGATCCTTTCGTCCCAGAAAAACAGATGGAAGGCACTTCCACCGGCAGGAACATGAGCTTTGTAGTTGAGTCCAGTTTGGAGAAGTCTCCCTAAGGCCCAAGATTCTGGTGTTTTTTGACTTTGCCCACAAAACAAGAATGCCTCAGCTAGGGAAGATTGCAAACCCATCCTTTTGCATTCCAGAATCCCAGCAGAAGCTCAGGCAAAACAGAATGACATCAACAAGGCTTAGGATGGATAGATGGATGGATAGATTTTTTAAAAAGGCTTACGAATGCAGAATTCCATGGTGGTTTGGAAAGAGTGGTAGAGGAGGGACACAAGTTGAGGCTCAAAATACAAAGGGACTTTGGCTTTATTGAAAAATTCAGTTTTTAAAAACAGATATTTCCTGGGACTCCCAACCCATTCTAGCATTAATTCAAGACACAGGAGGTGAGCCATTTGCAGCCAGTCTTCTCATTTTTGAAGATTTTCTGTCACACTCACCACTGATGTTATTAGGATAAGGAGGCCTGGTGAATCTAAGTCCCTAGGCTAGGATTACATCACTGAATCTGTCTGACTGCAAGGCCCATCTCACTTCTCACAGGGTTTGAGAGTGAGCTGACACACAAAGGCACCACTACTTACTGATGGTTTAGTTTATGGCTTCTGTTAATGACAAACCAGTCCTCCTATTTTTTTTTTTTTAAGACAAAACAAAACAAAAACAACTTAGGTTCAACCACAGGAGTGGTTAAGGGGCCAAATCACTCCTTAATCCAAAGGTAAATACATGAGTACAGTTTCTCTGCTTAATCTGAAAAACCTATTCATTACATGTGTGGGGGTACATGCACAGGCAAGCATGTTTTCTAAGCATGAGGACTTAATACAAAAACAAAATAAAAGCCCACTGTAACCCTGGTATCATGGAAAAGGACTCTTGTACACAGTGAGATTGCCATTCTGCAATGATTTCAATGCAGTGTATGTTAAAAGAAGTAGCTGAGGGAGACAGGGAAGAGCTAGGCTGGATCTCCATGCAGCTACAGCACTTTCCAACCTCTGCTTACTCTAAAAAAAATTCCTTGGCAAGGGGGATTCCTCTCGGTCTCTGCTCTGCTGGGTTTTTACTGACCAAAGAAGACACTGTCCAGGGGTATCAAGAAATTCTGTCCCTAGGCCATAAATAAATGCCCAACTCCTATAGTTCATGGGTGTATGAGAGCCCAAGAGGCCTGGAATCGATCCAACCTATTTTAACTAGCAAGAAACTACCTAGTAATACCTTGTTTGTATTTCTTGGAGGAGGGACACCAGAAACACTTATTTCATTCTACACAATAATTCACCACAATCAGAGGGAGCACAGCAAGGGCAACACCATCTCCCAGCTGCTGATTACATCAAAGGCTTGCAGCACAAATTCAATTTTATGATGTTAATCTCAGCCTGCCACTCAGAAATTTTCTCTGAGGGATATGATTTTTCTCTGGATTTCATTTTAAGAATGATTTTTTTTTCGTCCGCAATCAATAAAGATATGTTTTCATCAAAAGACTCTATCTTGGTAGAATTCAATTGGCTATTTCAATCCCTTTTGGTGACACAATATTAATTAAAATAGTTTATGTTGCACTTCAACTGGAAAAAGAGGCAGTGAAAATAGCAGCTACTCAGAACACATGTTCTATACACATCAACATAGAGGGCAGAAAATAATTTTCTCTTTCTCCAGGCGACACACATTAGCTATTCAAGAGAGTTGCACAGACTTGGTTTATCTCTGTGATCTCACTGGAAAAAAAAAAAAAAATTGAAACTCTTCCTGTTTGCATTTTTTGTTCAAAAGGAAATCAAAATACACATGAAAATGTTGCTTCACATGCACACCTTTCATTACCTCAAGTAGTAGAAAAATAAGTGTCTGTATGCCCATGTGGAATGATGGGTTACTAGGAATCACAGTCACTGTTTCTCCTAACTAAAAACAAATACATAAATAAAAATATAAATAAATACAATGCTATGAACATTTACTTTTATTTTCAATTTCTAAATAATGATCACAGCTGAGTGCATTGTATTTCTCAAAAATAAACATACAGAATTAGCATAAATATTTTCACATTTAAAAAAGAAAGGAAAATTATGAAATGGGTTATAGAAAATAAATGAACTATTTTGACAGTAGTTTTGCAAGTGGCGGTTAGTTCACTTAACAAATATTTATGAAACACCTACTGGTCACCACTTGAGACTGTGGACAGACCATGGAACCTCCATCACCATAGATTGAGTAGGGCATATTCACAGGCATATTCCCTTTCACAGGAAAGGCTAAAGTTAACCCTGTCTGGGGAAGGAATCCAGGAAGGCTTCTCAAAGAGAAGTTCAATTACTGAAATATTCAGCTGGTAATTTACATCCATAGTTTAGTAATTTTTTAAAAAGGAAGCTTAGTATCTAACCAGCTTTCTCTAAACCAAATCTTCTCACCTTCATACTCTTGAAATCACCAATCCATTATACTTAACCTAGAGAGTGGATATACTGATACTCCAAGGAGTCTAAGGATTTCAGAGGACTTTGGGTAGATCTCACTCAATCATTTCTGTAAAAAAAGATCTTTATCCATCATGCTCTTAATCTGGATGTCTCATCCAAAGAGAGAAAAGCATCAAATTAAGGAACAGAGTAGAAATCTATAGAAATGAAAGTCCCTATTTTGTGACCTAAAAACAACAAAAACAAAGGTAAGTTCACTCGGTTAAAAGCAGGGAGTGGACAAGAGTTTGGATTTGCTTAGACACTTGAACAATAATGATAAGGCCTAGACAGACTACATTGTTCACCAAAGAGTGTATATAGATGTGTATGTATACCAATGTTGGAAAAAACATTGATTAAAAAAGAAAAAGCATCTAGCAACATCAGCAGCACCATGGGACTTAATAAAATGCAGATTCCTGGGCCTCGGGATGAATGTAATACATCAGAATCTCTAAGGCACAGGGTCCAGAAATTTGAAATTTTTTAAAGATTTTATTTATTTTAGAGAGAGAGAGCACGCACAAGCATGAGCAGGAGAGGGCAGCAGGGGAAAGGGAGAAGGAGACTCCCTGCTGAACAGAGAGCCCCATGTGGGGCTGGATCCCAGAACCCTGGGATCATGACCTAGGCCAAAGGCAGACCTTCCTTAACCGAGCCACCCAGGCACCGCCCAGAAATTCACATTTTAACTAGCTCTCCAACATGTTTTTATTATACTTGAGGCTAAGGATCTTGAATCAAACTCAGCATTCTGCATGCAGAGCACAGATAATGAAATACTGAAAATAACCAATGAATTAAAGTAATATTCGTTAAATGAATGACCAGAAACAACAATTCCCTCAAAAAGGTCTTATTTAGGGCCTAGTCTGCTTGGCCTAGACAGAATGCCAGTCCCTGGCCTGATATAGGCCTTCCATAGCAAACAGGCTTGGCCTGTGCCTGACAACTATTTTTCCCTATAATGACTGAAAGTACTTAAATTCTTTTGTTGTCTAAATGGCTTGTGGAAATTTTCCCTGCTTTGCCAGGCTTTGCAACAAAATAGCCTCAGGTTTTCCTTTTGAAAGGGTCTAAATGGGTTCACTCTAGATATTCAATTGTTCAGCAAATTTGTACTTTTGCAAGAGGGATAACTCATGCATGATCAACTTGGATTTTGAACCAAAGTCTACCAAATTTAAAAGGATTTTAAAGCTAACAATACCAAGGAAAAGTCACAGGAGAACAAAATCCTAGAAAGAATTTCTCTCAAAATGATCAGTTTGCATTTTGGTACTCCTAAATAAATAACAAACTTTCAAAATCCCCTCCCCATGTAAATTTTTGTTAAGATGCATTGCAATAGCTTAGAGGGAAATAATGAGCCTCAAGGAAGGGCTAAATAACACGCATGGTCAGAGATCCTATCCTGTAAATGTAGGAATGCTAACCTTTGCCAGCAAAGAACTCTCAGTGGGCAAAACTCCTTTTACAGAGCCAGACCCTTAAAGTAGGCTAGCAACACAGATTGGTGTGATGAAGGGAAAGCCTGCAGTGGTTGGGGAATGGGTTAGTGAGGGGTAGTGGAAGTACACAGAACTTCATACTTTATTCTGAACAGTAAGCACAGTTAGAATATGCGTGAAAGTCATAAATCCCATCTACACTCAACGCTAGATTAGTATTTTCTAGAGAATGAGATGGTGGATAGAACCATAGTGATTGACTGTCACCTGTACATCAGACAGGCTTATGTTTTATAGACAACTAAGTCTTCCAACAAAGTTGTAAGATAGACACCCTGTAGGAGAGACTTGAAGATTAAATCAGTGCCCGATTGTGTAAAACAATACATGATTTTCATCTCACATTTGAGAAAAGCTCAGAGAGACAAAATAATTTACCAGTGTCCTGTAGCCAGGAGAGGATGGGGCAACATGGGAATAGTGTGCCATGATTTGTGTTTGTCATGCTCTCTCACCCTGTCCTACTTTCAAACACAATTTTCCCTTGGCCCAAAAAACTCTTTCTCAGCATTTCTACCTGGCAAACTTGCACAAAACTGGACTCTTCCAAACTGGAACTAAATTTTAACTTCTTTGAGCATCCTCTGGCTGCTTTTTAGCATGCCTCTTCCCCCAGCATTCCCTTTTCCACCTTTATCAGACCATTTATTACTCTGCTACAATTACTGCAGTGTCTCTTACCCTAAGCTATATTGTGAATGCTTGGAAGGCAGAAAACTGTCTTTTTCCCCCCCTGCAATCTACTTGGCAGGAAGCTTTACATATAACACGAGATCAAAAAAATGTCAAAGGGGAGGTCAAAGAATTAATGTTATTTGTTAGGAATGAATGTGATAAGGATTCAAGAGTTGTCCCTCTTTTCTCCCTTTGTTCCCCCCAAGACAAGTCAGTGTGTAAATGATCATCTTGTATAACTCTAAAGCCTGTACAAAAAGCAAAAGGCAGATGTACAAAAATATTCGTGACTATAGATGTTCATTCCAACTTCTACCCAAAGCAGCCTAAAACCACATCAGTTTTCTGGGCCCTCACGACTCACTACTGACTCAGAGAAAACATACAGTCAACTAACTTGAGGCTGACTGGTTCAATTAATTATGACTCCCTCACCCTAAATACTTTCTTACTTGTTAAACACCCATGCATAGGACTTCATATTTTCCCAGGTTAAATTTCATCTCATTAAAAAAAAAAAAAAGAAAAAAAGAAAGAAAGAGGAGGGGGAGTCAGTGTTTAAAAAAAAAAAAGTAATATCATTTATTGACTCTTAAATTATAGACACTTTGCTACTTCTATGATATGCATCACTTCATCTGTTCTTCATAATGACCCAAGCCTTATTATTATTTTTACTCTAAACATGAAGAAAACGAGGCTTGGAGAACAGAAGTAGCTTGCTCAAGATCAGAGCTAGAAAACAGAAACAGATAAATCAGTCTCCAAAACTCATGCCCTTGGCCACTATACTACACTGCTCAAGTGGGGCAGGCAGTGTGCCTAGCAGATTAGGACACTTTCTGGAAATGTAAGTAAACTCTAGAAGAGATACTCCTCTAAGAACAGTGATACCTTGCTCTAAGAATGAGGATTTGCCTTTTACAGAAGAGATCAGAGACCTGAATGTCTTTTAAGACTAAAAACAATCTTATTTGGAAGATAACAGTGATACACATATGGGGTTTGATGAGACCCCAGAGTTAATTTGAGAGTCTGCCAGGACTTCAGAGATGATCTGGTGCTAGAAATCAGTGCACATTCTTTCATTCCTGATCCCTATTTATCCCTGCCTCCAATTTAGTCTAGAGCAGAACTGAATCTAAAAATGTTAACAACTGGGAAATTACAACTATACATTCAGAATGGTGTTCCAGAGATGTCCTTTATAATGCACTGATGAAATTACTAGTAAGAGATGCCATATATTGTGAGTAACATTAAATAAGAGAAAGAATAGTGAGTTGTCAAGCCATGAAGATAGCTGAATGTAGCAATCTCGAAATCTTGAAATATTTGTAATACCATTATTTTCAAGGTTCCACGATATTATTTCATAACCTAAATACACTTTCATTCCAGTCTGCCCCTATAAACTGGAACTTCAGATTTCTAAAGTATTCACTCTGTTGGATGGAGATTGTTTAATGTAAGATTTTCCATACAGGGAGAGGCTTAACAGCATATTTTTACTGACAAAATAATTATAGCTTAAAAATATATTTCCCAACAGGAGGTAAAAATAATGGAACTCAACACACAATCCCAATTTTTGTGGTTTGAAAAAATAATAATTACTTTACTAGATCACTTCAGGGACAGTTTCCTTTTCTCCTCCAGCCCTTTGTATTCTTTACAGAAAACACCATTGGTGCATTTTAATACTGAAGGAACTAGAGGGCAAAGGAACAAGGAGTCAGTCACAAGACCAAATTAACCACAAGTACTTGCATGACGCATGTGGTTGCTTTCTTCTCCCCTGGTGTTTAGGTGGTAAGAATTAAGGAGAGTGGAGAGTTAGTGAGTGCATTATGTTTTGGGAGGAAAGGTGGGGAGGGTGGGGGCTGGGAATTGTAGGTAGGGATGGAGGGGTAAGGAGTGTGAAAGGAAAAAAACTTTCTAACCCTTTCTTCAGGTACCTCGTCTCCAAAAGGTGACCTTGAACTCATTTAGAATAAAACTGGGAGGGGAAGGAAGAAAAGTCCACGCTGCGGTACCACAGTGTTCTGTTTGCCTTTAGTTAACTGTTTAGAAATGCATACAAAAATGCTACAATGAATGCTATAATGCTATAATGAATCAGGAGGGCGCAATGAGGAAGCACCTGTCCCTAAAGGGAGTATTCCTACTACTTCAACTTTTCCAGATTTTTGTCAGTGCAGATACCTTCCTTCGCCCCTTTATTTTCCTGCCCCTTGTCCAACTCTACAAGTGGCATAGTCTTGTGCCTGCAGTCTTTACTACTAGCTCAGCAGTAGGTACATAGCAAGGAAGTTTTCGACGGATGCCCGGCTCCCGGTAGCCTCCAAGGGGTCGTTCCGGCGCTGGCTCGCGTCTACCGGCTTTCCCCCAGATCCCAGATTCGGGTTTTTTTGTTTGTTTTGTGTTCTGTGTTTTGTTTTTTGTTTGTTTGTTTGTTTGTTTTAAATTGCTCCGACCAACTGCTGTTCCATAGAAGTCCGACTTACAAGTCCCAAGAAACTCTCAGTAGTGAATGGTGGGCCCCTACAGGTCTCTGGGAGCAGACGTCTCTCCCAGGGCCACTTGTACAAGTAAGGCCCTCACCAAACTTCCCGCCTCCCCTGTTCTCCTACACAAACACAAACACACACACAAACACACACACCCGAAAGGACCAATCTGACAGTTGCGTGGCTTCGGTCACTACTGGTGCGCCATCTGGACGGAAGTTTGAACAGAGAATTTTCCACGTGCAAGAACTTGGAGCAAAAGAGGTTTTAGCAACTTCGCGCGCTCACCTTCCTTCCCAGCCCTTCAGAGGATCCAAGCTCACGTCGCGCGGACTCTTAGGGCGGGAAGCCTGGCGGCAGCACAACCCCACAACAGAAGTCAGACACCCACCGCCTAGGACAAGGGAGCCTGAGCCGAGCCCGGGGGACGCCCAACCTACCGGAGCCGCCGGGTGGCGAAGCCGCAGGTGTCGGGGTAGCCAGGTAGCCGAGCGGTGGAACAGCGGGGCGGCCCCGGAGACTGCCCGGCCCCGCCCAGGCCCCGCCCAGGCCCCGCCCAGGCTCCGGCCCCGCCCCGACCCCCGGGCCCCCGCCCTGCTCCCGCCGGGCTCCGGATCCCTCCGGCCGCGGCTGCCCCGGCTGCCCCGCCAAGCGCCGCGCTCCCGCCTCATGGTCCCGCCGCCCCTCCCCGTCTCACTGGCGGCGGCGGCTGGAACAGGCCCGCCCGCAGCCTCGGACGGGCCCAGTCCTTCCAGGGCTGGAAGGAGTTCAGCTGAAGCGAGGAAAATCAAGGTAGGTCACGTGCCGTGGACCCTGAGCCCCTGCCCTGGCCGGGACTGGGAGCCGCAAGACTTTTGAGGAGCGGTAAGAGGAAGTCCCCTCCCAGCAGGGGAGAGACAGTCCAGGTATCGAGAATGGGGGGAAAATCCACTTTTTCATTGAAAATCAGCAGTTAAACATGAAACCATCATTCTAACCTGCTGTGAGTGGACCAAGTACCGCAACTGACTGGATGGTTTAGAAAAATGGGAGGGGTGTTTTGTTTTTCTGAGGTGTCTCCGTCATTTGATTTTCCTTACGAAATCCCGTGGATTCTAAGATTCCTGGAAGCAGGTGGGGAGAGATTTTGGACACACTCCCCTTTTCACTGTTACTGGCTTCCCAAGAACCAAGACGATTTCTTGAGACCACAGGTGGTAGGCCTCCTCTGAGGGCAAACTGCACATTCCCTGGATCTTCCTGTGTGAAGCCCCTGGGCCGGGGACGGTCCTCTCCCCTCCATCATCTGTGCCCGGTTGGTTCCTGTTCGTGGTTCATCTGGAGTGTCCCTTCCCGCGTGCAGGTTAGGTGTTCCTGCAGTTCCTTCCCAAGACACCTCACTTCAGCTGTCATAACACGTGTCCCAACTTACTGGGATTGTTGGTTGTGTTGGCCTCCCCTGCTTGACTGTAAGCTCCATAAAGATGGGGACGGTCGGTGGCGGCAGGAAAGGCGGTATGGTAAATACATAATAAGTAAGTCAGAGGCAAATACTGTTTGCTTTCACTTGTACGTGGAATCTTAAAAACCAACGAACAAACATAAACGAACAGGTCATAGATACAGGAAACTGTTGGTTACCAGAGCAGGGAGGGATTAGGTGTTGAAAGAAATAGATGAAGGGGATTTAAAGGTACAAACTTGCGTTACAAAATTAATAAGTCGTGGGGATGTAATGTGCCCCATTGAGAATATAGTCCATAATATTGCAGTAACTGTGTATGATGCACTTGGTGACTGGACTTGTGGACATCATTTTGTAATGTATAAAAATATCAAATCACTGTATGTACACCTGAAGCTAATAAGACACTAGTATGGCAATTATACTTTAATTTTTTGAAATAAATAAATATTGGGGGCCGATGACATGCATCTAACAGTTGAATGTTAAGGTAACCTCAGACCCCAGTTCTTCTTCTTCTTCTTTTTTTTTTTTTTTTAATTTTATGTATTTATTTGACAGAGATCACAAGTAGGCAGAGAGACAGGCAGAGAGAGGAGGAAGCAGGCTCCCTGCCAAGCAGGGAGCCTGATGCGGGGCTGGATCCCAGGACCCTGGGATCATGACCTGAACCGAAGGCAGAGGCTTTAACCCACTGAGCCACCCAGGCGCCCCCAGACCCTAGTTCTTAAACTTTTCTTCCCTATCCTTATCTTCTAAGTCTGCAGGATTTTACTTCAGAGTTAATATCCCCATCCTTATCACTATCCATGAGTCTTCATTTTCTCTCTTGAACGGAACCTTCTCTAGTCTTCATAGAAGT
Organism: Lontra canadensis; assembly: GCF_010015895.1. Taxonomy (NCBI): domain Eukaryota; kingdom Metazoa; phylum Chordata; class Mammalia; order Carnivora; family Mustelidae; genus Lontra; species Lontra canadensis. The sequence continues at coordinate 8,236,929 of NW_022631006.1, read as the reverse complement.
GCAGGTATGGTTCCTCTTATCAGCTCTGCTGTAACTAGCTCAGTGGTTTTAAAAGGCCCTCAACCATGCTAAGTCTCAAATAAGGGCCCTTGATATTTTTTAGGACCTGTGAAAATGGAAAAAAAAAAAAGGAAAAAATAACTTTAAAGTAAATAAAGTTTTAAGAATATATAATACTAATTTATTGATCTTCAGGCCAATGTCGTCATTGACAGTGTTGAAATTCCCCAAATCTGTAATCCTGGAAAAAAGTACAAGTACCCTTCCCCACGTCTTTATTTTCCAGAAAATGGGAGATGATGGTTTACTGCAAAAACTCTTCCTTTCCCAGTGACTTTTAAGACTTACCTTACTGATAAGACTTACCTTGTTTATCTATGACAAGGCTGGACGCAGGTCCTCCAAATTCCCATTCTTTGCATTGCAAGTGATTTGCTGAACTGTTTGTGTTCACTAACCAGTCTGGGCAAACTACCTACTACCTTGACTTGATCAAGTTTCGGTTAGTCTTCTGTTTTTCTCCCAGGCCCAAACTTTGACCTACTCTCAGCCTGAACCAGCATAAAATCCTGCTTACCAGCTTGAAAATACACTGACTTCTGGGTAAAACTTTCTGTTTTTCACTGCAAGATCATGCCACTCTGGCTCATCCCACTTCCCCACTTCCTGTTCTTTCCAGCATTATTCATCCCTCTCTTCAGAGAACAAAAAAGACATTTTTCATCTAACTTTTGAAAGGCTTGCCAATCTAAGGGTTAAAGCATTCTCCCTATTGCAATTGTCCCTATAATGTCATTTTGGATGAAGTCTCCTTACCTCAGTCTAATTTTTTATTTGATCTTGTAAAATACAATTTTTAATATTGTTTATGAAGAAAGGGGTCCTGAAAGTAAAAGTGCCCTTCCTTAGGTTTCTGTCTGTAGAATGGAGAAGTTGGATTAGATAGACCAAGATCTTTTTTGGCCCCAGAACTAATGAATTCAGAAGCAGAATTTTTTTTTTTTTTTTAAGATTTTATTTATTTATTTGTCAGAGACAGAGGGAGAGAGAGCAAGCGAGCACAGGCAGACAGAGAGGCAGGCAGAGGCAGAGGGAGAAGCAGGCTCCCTGCCGAGCAAGGAGCCTGATGTGGGACTCGATCCCAGGACGCTGGGATCATGACCTGAGCTGAAGGCAGCCGCTCAACCAACTGAGCCACCCAGGCGTCCCAGAAGCAGAATTTCTTAAAAAAAAAAAAAAAAAAAAAAAAAGTAAGTCAGGCCTTATAGAATCAGCAGGAAGAAAAAGCTGTCAGCTGAGAGCCATACTGAGGACTTAAGGTATTTTCTTCGGCTAGCCTGATATTGTTGTTTCTTTTTAGCTGAATTTTAATGTCTCAGTCCTCTTCCCCTTTTAATTAACTGTTTGACCACCAAAAACATTTAAATTTGTGCCCTAGAAGATTTTTGTGCCCTCAGAAAAGTGAGAATTACAAAATTCCCTTTTCTCCTACCACATCAATAAGAATAGCCAGGCACTGATGTCTGTTAATCTTTATACTGTAGGATTTAGGTGTTTGAATGAAAGGACAAATATTTCATTTACAGTTGAAATGTGTTTCTTTGGTAATAAGATGCTATCTAGTGCAACACTCTCTCCTTTTTAAGCACTGAAAGATTTTTTACTAGGTAAAATGAATGTCCCTGGTGGGTCCGTGGTAATTTAACTTCAGATCAGAATAGATTCTCTGACATATTATAATATGAATATGAATATAAATAGAAAGAATGTGTAAAGAAATTGGTTTGGCTAATTCTGTGAAATAATAAAAAATACCTGTGATGGCTTTTATACATGTTTGAAACTTCTACGATATTCCTCTCTTTGGTGGATCCTAATTACCCTCCCCTTGAGTTTTAGCTGTATTTAGTGACTGGCTTCTAACAAATAGAATGTGCTAGGAATGATGGAGAGTAAATGTCAAATGTAAATCACAAAATGACATTGTAATTTTCACCTTATTCCCGCAGTCCCTTGGATCACTTTCTGGAAGAAGCCAGCTAACATTTTGTTAGGATATCCAAGCAACTCTATAGAAAGATCCATGTGGTTAAGGACTAAGGTCTTCTGCGAATAGCCATTGAAGAGCTGAAGCCATTTTTAGAGTTAGCATCTTTAGATCAGGCATTTATTTATAGTTGCGTGATTTTTTTTCATTATAATGTGTACATCTTCCAAAACCATTTGATAGCCTAAACTATGTGAACATTTGTGTTTCTTACCTATCTAGTATTTGCTCCTATTTCCTATGTTTGGAGAATACCACCCTCCTTATGAGGCAGAGCCTATGTCTTTCTTTTTCTTTCTTTCTTTTTTTTTTTTTTTTTTAGATTTTATTTATTTATTTCAGACAGATGGAGAGAGAGAGAGAGCACCAGCGGGGGAGAAGGCAGAGAGAGAAGCAGGCTCCTGGCTGAGCAGGGAACCCAATGTGGGGCTCTATCCCAGAACGCTGGGATCATGAGCTCAGCTGAAGGCAGACACTTAACTGACTGAGCCACCCAGGTGCCCTGAGCCTATGTCTTTCTGAAGAAGCTGTAAAACAGGGCCATTCCATACCATTTGGTTCTCCATTATACATTGGCATGGACACATGGCTTTGGCTGGGCCAGGCAGATTCATGGCCCAGACAAGATACATCCTGATGCAGGAGGTGGCAGCAGGGCAGGGCTTTTCACAGCAGCATCCAGTGACCAGCGATGCAGTCATCAAGGTCTGTGCCTAGTGCTGGTGGCAGTGATGCCTTCATGGGAAAGTGCTGCAGTGTGACTTCGGGTTTTGTCAGGACTGCATAATATCTAACCTTAGTTTTTCATTTTCTGAGAGAGAGCTGATATCCTTTTACAAAATCCTTTTCTGTGTGGATTACCAGTTATTGCTCTCTCTTACACACAACGAAAAACCCTGACTGATGCAGGCAGATACTGTCTCTACTCTATAGATGAGAACATTGAGGAGTCGTTAAATGATATGTCATTAGATATGAGGAGTTGAATAAATAACCAATGAAATAAATTGGTTAGTACAGATCGAGTTAAGCAAGCAAACATTTAAATTTAGCATTTAAAAGATAAAGGGCTTAGATACTAAAAAAAAAAAAAGTTTTTCTTTAAACCAGATGAAAAGCTGGCTCTCCACCCTGACCCAACATTATAGTGTTGAACCTCTATACAAATGGATCATGTTCTTCCAAATTTCCTTGATATTGTACAGATACTTCTTGTAAATACTTTTCTCTGTCCATCCCTGCCTCCACACATTTAGATCAATTTGCCTCTTCTTACTTCAAAACCCAGATTTAGTGATGATTCCTCTTTGCACCCTCATCTGAGCCCTCAAGAAGAGGTTATTCTCCTCACCCACTTTTAATGTTCTCACAGGGTTCTGTTTCTATCCATGATAAATTTCTCATTAAGCTTGTTTACCTGTCTGAACAACCCAACCCCATCCAAACAAAAGAAAAAGAACGACTCCAGACTCTGCCCAACTAACAGACGAGTCCTGAAAAATAGGGGCCTTAGGACAAAATCTCCTTGTTGAATGGGATCCCAGTGCTTTAATGCCATCAAGGGTACGAATGGTGACAGCTAGGTATATAACTTCATGCAGGACACTAGAGACATTGTCTCGAAATAAAATTGAATGATTCTATAAAAAGACTGTAAGAAAATGACGTGCAAGTTTCTCAAGTAAATCAGTGAGTACCCATCTGACCATGAATGTCAGTACTTGACAAATCCAAACCTTATGCACAGTGTCCAGTTAGATTTTAGTATCTTTCACTTTTTAATGGAAAACAAAGGATCATCAGAGTTCTATAGAAAGCCTCTAACATGAAAGAGATTAAAACATACCAAGTGGAAAAGGGAAAAGGAAGAAACAGACAATTCAGGGGATAGAATAAAATATCAAATAAAATATTCTCAGGGGGAGGAGGAACTGAATCCATTAAGGAAGACTGAGATACTATATTTATTTATTCAATTAATTTATTTTTAAAGATTTATTTATTTGAGAGAGAGAGATAGAGAACACAAGTGGAGGGAGGGGCAGAAGGAGAGGGAGATAGAATCCCTAGGCAGACTCCCTACTGAGTGTGGACTCCAACCCAAGGCTCTATCCCAGGACCCTGAGATTATGATCCAAGCCAAAGTCAAGAGCCAGCCGCTCAATCAACTGAGCTGCTCAGGTGCCCTTTAAGATACTATATTTAAAAAAGAAACAGAGAGAGTGAAAAAGCTTGTTTAAATTAAACCAATGTTAAAAAGTACATATTTTAAAAGTTTTAATTCAAGCATAGTTAGCGTATAGTGTTTCCTTTTCTTTTGTTGATTTTTTAAAGATTTTATTTATTTATTTAAGTGCATGAGGGAGAGGGAGAGAGAGCAGAGGCGGGGGAGAGGCAGAGGGAGTGGGAAAAGCCGACTCCGCTGAGCAGGCTGTCTGACTCAGAACTCAACCCCAGGACCGGGGGATCAAGACCGGAGCTGAAGGCAGACACTTAACCAACTGAGCCACCCAGGCACCCCTGTTGCTTTTAAAATTCTCTCTTTATCACTACTTTTTGCCATTTTAATAACTGTATGGCTTGGTGTGGACCTCCTTCAGTTGATTTTGTTTGGGGGCTGTCTGTGCTTCCTGGATCTAGATTTCTGTTTCTTTCCCCAGATTCAGGAAGTTTTCAGTTATTATTTCTTCAAATACATTTTCTTCCACCTTTTCTCTCTCTTCTCCTTCTGGGAAAACTATAATGCAAATATTACTACACTTGGTAGTGTCTTTAGGTCTATTTTCATTTCTCTTTTATTTTTTTTCTTCCTCCTGTTCATCTTGATGGCTTTCCATTACTTTTTCCTCCAGGTCACCTATCTGTTCTTCTTTTCCTCTAATCTACTATTTATTCCATGGCTAGGTTTTTTTTTTTTTCTTCCAAATTTTTATTTAAATTCTAATTAGTTAACATGTAGTTGTCCCCGTTTTTTCCCTTAATGGCATATGCCAAAAATGTAATTATACATCCATTTCTTTATTTACTTGTTTCTCCTCATTGGGTTATTATAAGATCTATAATGGTAGTGACTCAATCAGTTTCTTTCACTAACAACACATTCAGTTACAACCAGAGTACTTAGCACATAGTAGGTGCTTAATAAAATCTATTGAATAATAAATGAATAAATAAACTTATATTACTAGTTAGCCACTTGTAGAAATATTAAAGATGGATCCTAACTCACATCTTACAAAGTAAATTGTCAATGAACTAAAAATTTAGAAGTTAGAAAAATGTAGCTGCAGAATTTTCTGAGTTAGATAGTAGTAAATATTTAAAAACTTTGGTGTGGCTTTTCTTTGTCATATTTCTTCCTCTTCCACCTCTTCTACTTTTTCATCTTCTCCTCCTTCTCTTTATATACCTTCTTCTTTTTGTTCTATTTTTAGGATGGAGATGTAAAAATCATACTCATTTAGTATCTTTAAAGAATATAAAAATACTGTCCAAAAAATGGAAGTTCATTTGTATTCCATCCACCCATTTACTTCCATGCCCCACACAAACCAAGATAATATTTTTATTTGTTTTTCATTTGAGAAAAGTATTCTGTAAATGGACCAGAAGCTGAAATCATACTGATGAAAAATACTGCTAAATTTTACTGTGTATAAAATTTAAAATCAACTATGCATCAGACATTTTATAAGCAAACTTAAAAGGCAAATGCAAACTCAGAAAACTACTTTCAAGTCATGTTAAAACCATTATGATCTACAATGGACTAAATATGGCAGCACACTCTGTCACTCTTCCTTTGAGCCAGAGTATATATATTTCCCACTCTCTTGAATATGGCCCAACTCTGATTTTTTAACTAATAGAAGGTGGCAGAAGTGCTGCTCTGTCAGTTTTGACCTAAACCTTAAGACGAAGTCCACCAAGCCTTAAGAAACTTCCACTTACTGTGCTTTGGAGAATACTGAGCTTCTGTGGAAGCAGTATAATTACTTTGCTGGAGAGCTACATGAAGAGACCACCTGGAGAAGCCATGTGGAAAGGAGAGGCTCTGAGATCTGATGCTATAGTGAGAGGAAGAAAGGGCCAATTCCACTCTCTAAATGACTCCGACTGAAGACAACATCTGATGGCATCCTTGTGAGGGATCACAAGCAAAAGCAATAGAATTATCCTTCTGAGCCCAGTCAACCCCAAATTCAGGACCATAATAAAATGATTGATATTTAAGGCAGCAATCAACAACAGAAATGGAATTAGGTATCTCTCTTAGTCTCCTTGGGCTCCTATAAGAAATACCCATGACTATGTGGCTTATAAACAACAGACATTTATTTCTCACAGTTCGGGAGGCTGGAAGATCCAAGATCATGGTGTTGGCACATTCAGTGCCATGTGAGGGCTCACTTCCTAGTGCATAAGCCCTGCCTTTTAGCTGTAATCTCACATGGTAGAAAGTGTTAGGAATTTCTACTGGGTCTCCTTTATGAGTACAAATTCCATTCATGAGCTGCACCCTTAGGACCTAATCACATCCCAGAGACCATCGATTTGGGCATTAGGTTTCAATGTATGAATTTGTAAAGGAAACAAACATGTAGTCCATAGCAGTAGCTAAAAATGCTACTGAATGAAAAAATCTAAAATGTGTGGTATTGGCCTTGAGCCTGGATTAGGGACCAAAGCTGGATTGACCTCAAAGAGATTATAAAAGTTGGTTGATCATAAACTGAATTATATCCCCACACATAGCATAGTGTTCAGAAAATTGTATAGTTGCTAAACATATATAAACAAATGAGGGGCTATAAACAAGTAAAACAAATACCCCAATTTAAAAATGGGCTAAGTGAATAAATAGGCATTTTACCCAGAGCACAGATATCCAGTAGGTACATGAAAACTTCCTCAATTCCATTAATATTTAAAGAAACGCAAGTTGGGATAGTATTCTAGCTGGGTGTTTATACTGCCAATCAACCTGACCAAAATAAAATATATTATACTAGGAAGACATGTGTTCTTATATTTGTAGTGTTAGCAGACATTGATGTGTGTTTTCGGAGAGCAGTTAGCAATAGGCACAAAATGCTTCAAAAATGCATATGCTCTTTGAACCACCAACTTAATTTTTTTTTAATTTCCTGAGAGACTAAGAATTGTACAAAGCTTTAACCATAAACATCTCAATGCAGCATTTTTTATCATAATAAAAATTTGTTTATGACTGTCTGACTTGAGATGAAGTAAATTGTGGTGTAGCAAAAATGATACTGCAAAATTATATTATTGGCTTGAAAAGCTGTTCATGATACATTTTTTTTTCCCCTTAAAGATTTATTTATTTATTTTGGAGAAAGAGAAAAAGCATGAGTGAGGGGAGGAGCAAAGAGAGACAGGGAGAGAATCCTTAAACAGAATCCCTGCTGAGCGTGGAGCCTGATTCAGGGCTCTATCCTAGGACCCTTAGATCATGACCTGAGCTGAAGCCAAGGGTCGGCCCCTCAACTGACTAAGCCACTCAGGCATTCCTCATGATACATTTCTGAGTTAAAAAAAAGCAGGTCACATAATGATGGGTTTGGTATGATTTGATTTTTACTGAAAGATTATATAATATATAATATAAAACATATATAATCTTAAAATTTTTCACACATATGAGATAGATACCATATGTCATATAGATGACTTCATGTATGTGATAGATATTATGATATGTGATATATTCTATATATCATATATATGAAAAAAGTCTTAGAAGGCATTCTAGGGAGTGTTAACAAGTAGACTGTGCAGTATAAGTGAGGCTGGAGAAGCATGCAGGTATCATTCAGAGCCTTTAGTTCCTAATACAAATTTGGTTACTTTCCCAACAGCAGAATGGAGCCATTGTAAGATTTTAAAGCACATTAACAGATCTGGTTATAAAGGTTGCTGTATGGAATATTTTTGGAAGTAAACCAAAAAAAAAAAAACCAAACCAAAACAAAAAAATCCCAAAAACGCAAAAAACAAAAAACCAGCTGTAACGCAGTGACTAAGAACTTCAACCCCATAACAAGACAGTCTGGAGTTGAATCCAAGCTACCCCACGTAAAAGCCATGTAGCTTTGGACAATGGATTTAATCCCTCTGGACCCCCGGTTTCCTCTTCTATAGAATAAGGATAATAGTGCTTATCTCCCAGGGAGGTTATGAAGATTAAGTAATACATTAGAAAGTGTTCAGAGTAGGACTTAATACCTACTAAGCTCTATTTGTTACTGTAACCTCCCACCCCACCCCCGACTTTTAAAATAAGGAGACTTGCAGAAGTTAAATAACTTGCTCAAGGCCATACAACTCTAATTTTGCAGTAGTGGTGTAACTTCAGTTGATGATGAGGTGGAATGATCACATGTTCCCAGGGTTATAGCATGGCTCACTACATCACGAATTAGTATCCCAAAGGGAGAGCAACTCTGTTAAAGATGTGATAATAAGTCATGACGGTTCTTACAAATAAATACTTGATTCCAGGTATGGTAAGATCTAGAAGACGTGAGTGGAGTTTTTTTTTGAGATGATTGTAAACATTATTTTTCATCAAAGTGAAAACTAAGTACAAAGATAAACTAAGTGTTCTGTATCCTGAAGTGTTTTACCTAATCTATCTGATGAGCTCCTTCCAATGGAATGCATCTATTCCTGAAGTGGGGGGAGGAGGAATGAATTTTAAATGGGGGAAGGAAACATGGTGATGTATACTCTTGCTGCAGGGTTTAATACCTCATCTACCTAACTCTAAAGTTTATGTTAGTCCATTGATTTATAGGCTTTTTCTTCTGTTAAAATTCATTGCTCCTGTTGATTTAGAATTCCCAAGATAACATTAATGAGCATCTCAAATCTCCTTGGTTACTGCAAAGTGACGCTGCCCAAAATGGTTTACTAACACGTATGGCTGCTGACAAACTTATCAAGTGGGTAAAGTTGGGGAGCCTGACCCTTTGGGAGCTTTCAGCCAGTTTATTTGTTCACATCAACTTGTTAACTCCCTGAGAGCATACTTACTTCTCATTTTCCCTCGCCTAAACCTCATTTCATCGAAAGGGGATTGTGACCAAGTTTATCAAATTAACCTGTGCTGATGAATCAGTGGTGCTAATGGGCTATCCCATGTTGTTGTGCATTCAAATAAAACAATCAGGAAATGTTTAGGTTCTTATTGTTCACTCAGTAAATATGCAGTGAACATCAATTATATTTTAGGTTCTTGGGGGGAAAAAGCAATGAGCAATCCATAAGACCTTACTTAATGCTATGTTGTAGACTTTGATGCATTTTTTCAGACAGGCATTGTGAACACCTAGGAAGAATTTCTCCTCCGTCAACTTCTTGATTCTAGTGCTTCTTTTTTTTTTCTCCCCAGTAGTTGCTCTCCCTCCCTCTCTTTTTATTATTAATTCTCCATTGTGTGTCATAGGAAAGGCCAGAGCGATTGAAGTTTTTTGTCTCCCTTAGCAGTAGATTAAGGTATTTTTAGCTTGTACACTAATTGATCACTGTGCTTACTACCTTTTTCTCTCTTCCTTAGAGGGAAATATTTTAATTCCCAAAACCTTATCAAGATCTTCCCAATTTAGCCTATATTCATTATTGATTAGTCCTTTCTTCTCCACTCATTTCCAGATAACAGCTAAACCTCACTTAAGATAATTTGTGTCTCACAGGGACCTAGTGTATGTGCAAGAGTCCTAAAATGTCATTTTTTTAAACCAGGTTAAGAATGCATTGATGAAATTTCAGATATCCTAACAGAGCCAAATAATGAGAAAGATTCATGTTCAGAAAAGGAATCCAGTTGGCTTAACCTCCTAAAACCTTTCCTGGAAACAAATAAAAGTAGTGGCTATAAAAGACTAGACAAGTTAAGAAGCCTGTGCTTCTTTTGTACGATGATAACACAGCAAAGGACCTGGAAAGATCATAAGGCAGCAGTAGTTCTCTGCTGGGAGCAGTAAAGCCACTTGGGGGCATTTTTGGTTGTGACCCCCAATGCCTGGGGTTGCTTCTGGCATTTAGTTACAGGGGCCCAGAATGCCCACAGCACATTGCTTGCCCAGAGTATAAGCAACACTGTTGGTTCATTTCTTTGCCAAAGGGAAGGAAATACATGGTGGAATAGTTGCCCCAAGGTCATATACCCAGCTAGTGCACAGCTAGAGATAGCTTGGAATTCCATTCTGGGATTTTTCCCACTAGACCAACTTTTGTACATGACTGCTCTCTATACAGCCAAAGGAAAATTGTTCCATTCAAAGAGTTGGTTTTTTTTTTTTTAAAGATTTTTATTTATTTATTTGACAGATCACAAGTAGGCAGAGAGGCAGGTAGAGAGGGTGGGGAGCAGGCTCCCCGGCCGAACAGAGAGCCCTATGTGGGCCTCGATCCCAGGACCCCAAGATCATGACCTGAGCCGAAGTCAGAGGCTTAACCCACTGAGCCACCTACGCGCCCCCAAAAGAATTTCTTTAAGGTGTAATCTCATTATCCTTAGACGTATTCCTCTCACTCTAAATCCTTTGGGATGACTTTTCAGTGACATTTCAAAAACTACAAAAGAAAACCAATTTCATTCTGTTGTGACTTTTTTTAAAATATATTTTTGGAGAGGGAAGGTAAGTTACATTGTTTATGCCCTCAAAAGGGCTTTTATTAAAACCTGATTATTTGCTTTTTTCTCTACTTAGTCCAGGTAACTTTTGACCAGTTTAGGAAATCAAACCCATCTTCAAATGTATATATAATGTGTTGTTTTTAGACATTGAAAGGAATGAACGTTCAGTTTTCATTCAGCACATGGCATTCATTACAAGAGTAGCATGTCCCAGATGTTATGTTAGGTTCTGTGGCTGCAGGAGATACACTGTGAGAAGAAAAGAAAAGCATAATTTCTCCCTCAGACATGTGAGAAGATGAGTCTAATATAGTGGTTATAGTGACGTCATGGGATGCTGTATGAATGTTGAGAAAGGGCACTTGAAGCCTGATGTTGGCAGTCAGATAGGCCTTCTGGAGGGTTAATGTCCCAGTTGAGAAATGAGTGGTAGCAGATGATAATCAGACAAGTGGTAGGAAGAAGAGGGTTGGAGTAGGAAGAATAGAAGATGGAAATCTAGACAAAGAATAGCATCTGGAAAGGGTTAAACAATGTGTTGCAACCGTAGAAAAGCAAATAGCTTACTTTGCCAGAAACATAGATAAGCTTGTCTGTCAGTTGAGAAATGGAATGAAAGGGAACAAGAGGCAAAGATGAGACTGGATGGGACAGATAAACCAAGCCAAGGAGTTTGGGTTCTATTTTGAGGGAAATAAGTAACCACTGAATGGTTTTAAAAAGAGAATTGATAATTATAAAAATAGAATTTTCAATAAATCATTAGCTTCTAATAGTCAGAGGTTCATAGGATACACTTACTAGATAAGGCATATTCTTGTTGATATTCTTGTGGAAATCATCTTCACCACTCCCACTGATGTTGTAAAATGTTTCCAATCCTGGAGTAAGTTTGGCTCAGATCCTACCTTTGACTCTCAGTAACAAGCCTCTGTTCCCAACCAGTACTCCTAATTAGTGCACATCAGTGCTGGGGACAAATGTCACAGTAAAGAATGAGGAGACGTTAGTTCAGAGTGCACAAAAACAGTGTCAAAGAGGGAGAATTGCATTATTGTACATACAACGCAATTAAATATTAATGAAAAATAGTACTTTTCCTGTCATTACCAGGCTTTTGTTTTGCAAAGATAAATCAAAAGGTGGAAGAAATATAGAATTACTTCTATCTGAATGAATGTTGGAGATGTAATTAATAATGTCTTTTAAAAAATGTGTTTTCGGGGTGCCTGGGTGGCCCAGTGGGTTAAAGCCTCTGCTTTCGGCTCAGGTCATGATCCCAGGGTCCTGGGATCAAGCCCCGCATCTGGCTTTCTGCTCAGAAGGGAGCCTGCTTCCTCCTCTCTGCCTGCTTCTCTGCCTGCTTGTGATCTCTGTCTGTCAAATAAATAAATAAAATCTTAAAAAAAAAAATGTGTTTTCACAAATTGCTAAATAGGTAGGCAAAAAGTGTCCACTATATATAAATGCAGTAGTGACAGAGGTAATTTGAATGTTGGCCAAGGAACTTTTTTTATGTGCAACAATAGTAGCACTTTATTGACTTTTCCTACATTAAATTAAAGCCCCAACCTTACTCACATGTTTACTTTGTAGAAGTTACTAAATTTCACATGCTGATATATAAGCGAAAATTCAGTTTGAATGGCAATAAAATAGAAGTAAAACGTTCTTCAGAAGATCGACTATGAAAAAAAGTAATTAACATGGTAGGAGTGAAAGACTAAAGGTTTTCTCAAGATAGAAGACTTTTGTATTCACTTAAAATCAGACAGCAAGAAGACAGGTGGCAAGAGATTAAAGATACTGGAGAAGGGAAAAAAATGGGACATTTGTTTTTCTCTAAGACAACATAAGGGAATGAAAGAAAATGAATTGAGACACAAGAACATACAGGGAAATGGGTGAGAAACAGAAAATTATTGTTTATTAATAGCCTCCTCTGTTTTCTAAAAGAATTTGATTTTGAGGCAGCTTATAAAAAAAGGACACAGGAATAATAAAGTTAACAAACGTGAAAAAAAACTGAGGATTCAGAAAGGAGGAAGAAACAAGTATGATATCATGAGGTTTAATATAGTTCAAGTGATTGAGTATCATATTTGACTCTGAAGTTTTTGGCAGTTGAAGAAAAGGCAAAAGTGATATGCTTCCAGTTACAGATAACAAGCCACCTCACATCAGTGACTTATAACATTAATGATCATTTATGATTATCTCTTATAGTTCTGTGAGTTGCTTGTAGTTCAGCGTAGAGTTTCTGGCTCTTGGTCTCTCATGCAGTTGTAGTCAGTGGCCTGGGGTTTGCATAATCTGAAGACTTGCTCGTTCACATGTCTGGTACCTGAGCTAGAAGACTCAAACAGTTGGGATGGAATAGCTAAGGCTCCTCAGGTGTCTTCATATCTATGGTCTCTCTAGCATGGCAGCTTCAGGATACTTCCAAAGGTACATGGTCCAAAAAAAGGCAAGCAGAAGCTGTATTTATTTCCTTTGTGACCTAGCATTGGAAGTCACTCAGCGTCACTTTCTCTGCAGTTCTTTAGAAGCAAGCGTCTAAAGCTGATCCATGCTTGAGTAGGGGGAAGTTAGACTTACCTTTGTGAAGAGAGGAAACGCCAAATAATTTGTAGTGTGTCTTAAAACTAACAGATTTCTCATTGTTCAAAAAGCAGTAGTGTGTCAGTTATCCAAGTTCACACCTGATGTCAGTCTGTTTTAGACAAAGTAAGGGGGAATATCACCAGTGGTAAGAGTAGAGATGAACAAAGAGTAACATTAAGGAGAAATGTGTGTGTTTGGAACTTCTTTATGTAAGAGCATATGACCCCAGCATAGTAGTACCTTGCTTCTCAAAGCATGATCTAGGACCAGTAGCATCTGCCCACCTAGAACTTGTTTGAAATGCAGAATCTTGGCCCCTACCTCAGACCTACTGAACCAGAATTGCATCTGAACAAGATGCTGCGGATAAAGTTGTTGTGTGTGGTTTTTTTTTTTTTTAAGATTTTATTTATTTATTTGACAAAGATCACAAGTAGGCAGAGAGGCAGGCAGAGAGTGGGGGGGGGGAAGCAGGCTCCCTGCCGAGAAGAGAGCCCGATATGGGACTTGATCCCAGGACCCTGGGATCACGACCCAAGCGGAAGGCAGAGGCTTTAACCCACTGAGCCACCCAGGCGCCCCTAAAGTTTGAAAAGCACTCCTCAAGAGGTCCAGTAGAATCGTTGGGTCATGGGGAGCAACAGGTTATTCCTGTGTACATACTAAGAGTAGGCTGTGCATCATCCTTAATAGGACAGTAATAGAATATGAGTGGGATGAAAAAGTACTAAATAGAAGTCATATTAGTTTGAGAATTCCACACATTCATTGACCATTGTGTGTAGGGTGAATGTTAGGTATTTGGGTGGAACTGAAACGGGAATAAGCTCTAAATGGATTGGGGAAAGAGGTGTGCAGTTATGGAGGATGAAAGCTGAAATACTGTTGCAGAAGTATAAATAATGTTACTTAAATAAATGGCAGCCAGAAAGGGAAGATACCAAGTTAGTTTTCAGAGATAGATAAATATTATTTTGGTGCACTGAAATTGTGTTATATGGAATGTTACGAAGCAAGTAGGTTATTGAGTGAGGCATAACCTTTGTTTTACAGAAATATCTTCAGTAATGACATTCATTATCTTGATAAACATCCTATATATAGTTAAGGACAGACAGCCAGCAGAATGGTATCAAATATTAGCAAATTTCAGTCCATCATCACTGATAATTCAAACTGTGGTTTGTAGTAAGAGTGTAGAGCTTACAGAGTGTAGAGATCCTTGGAGAAATGGCCCAATTCTGGGCCAGGAAATGCATGAAATATGTCTGGAATATCTTGTCATATTGAAAGACAAGTGGGTTATTATAACAGGTGGGTTCATGTCTAATAGAGGGTTGCAATTGCCAAAGATGGGATGGTATTTGCAATAAAAAGAGTAATAATGATAATGGATTAAGACACATCAAATATCTTAAAATCCATTAGTTCTTAATGGTATTTGCACACAAAAACTCTCATTAGTCACCTTGCTATGGAATCAACACTTTATTCTGAAAACTGGTAAATGAAGTGAAACAAGCATTTATATCACATTTCTTGTACAAATAGTATTTAAAGGTGCCAAATAATTAATTAAGGACTTTCTGAAAGAATTTCAGTGAATATGGAAGCAGTGGCAGAATTAGAATACCACCATTGAGCTCCTAAAGAAATAATGGATTTGGGCCATGATCATCAGTGGCTATTAAAACTATTCGGTGAATTGCTTATGGGGAGCTTTGTAATGGTGGAGCAGGCTGATAACTGCAAACCCACTACCCAGTCCTAATGTCACAAAATAAAAAAACTACTAGGTATTATGTGTCTCCTAATGGAACTACACAACACTCCTCTAAAATAGTCTTGCCATAAGTCCAGGCTGAAACTGATCAAGACTTTAGGTTCTCAGAAAATATAAGAGCCAGAAAGATGTATGAAAAAACCCCAGAGGGAGACAATCAGCAAAGTTTAGAAGGTGGAAGTCTACTTCCTTCAACAAATTTATGAGGGAAGAAAAACTGAGGGAGAATGTACAGATTAAAATATATATAAGGGGTACTTTTGGGGTTCCAGTTCTGACAAGCAGAGAGCTGAGAAATCATCACTTTCATTCTTACAACAAGACAAAAATGCTGAAAAAAGACCCATTAGAGAACTGAGGTTACAGAGCAACTGCCACCCCAAATCTGGAGAGACAGGTGAATACAGAGAATCTTAGCCAGGAGCAGCTTACATGGAGCAGAAGCCACTGGATTCAATAATAAAAATGGTAATTTTGATGAATTCCTGGAGGCTTATTGTGGACAAGGTCCAGAGTGAGAAACTACTATCGACCCAGGTTTAGGGGGTCCCCAAAATTTGGGAGTTTTAGTTCCAGAAATCTACCAGGTTTTCTAGGTATAGATCTAGGTATAGAAAAAATTTTTGTGGGGGTAGGAAGAGGGAAAATAAATGATTTTGAATTATGCCCATGGGAAAAGTAACCACTTGAAATACTCCCAGAGTAGACTCCATGAGAAAGGGCTGTCGTTCTTAACTTAAGTGAAAATACTTTATCAGACCCTAATTTGACCCAGAGGCAAAACAATAAGCCAACTTTAGCCCCTCTAGCTTTCTTGTCTCACCTAAAACAAGAAAAAAGAGACGAAGAAACATTACGGTCATAGCCCAGGCACATATATTCCAAAAAGACCCTAGAAGGACTAAAAGCCTAAGATATAATCAGAAGATTATAGAACACTTCCCCTTCCCATACCTTACCATCACATCAACAGGGCATTGGTATATTAACAGTGGATTACAAATGAGAAAGCTGAAAGACACAGACTCAATTTAAGAAATGGGCATTAAGGAGGGCATGTATTGCATGGAGGACTGGGTGTTCTACATAAACAATGAATCTTGCAACACTACATCAGAAACTAATGATGTACTGTATGGTGACTAAAATAACATAGTAAAACATAATTTTAAAAAAAAGAAAGAAATTGCATTTAAAGAACCACCCCCGACCCAAAAAAGAGAGGAGAGTATCTTAGAAGACACTAGAAGAAACCAAAGCCTTTGTCACCTACAGCTATAGTAAACTTTCAGCACAGTCCAATTCCTTGTTAGATCAACATAAAACCTCACACTACAGGCCTGTTTATTTCAATTCCTGTTTCTCAGTATATCGTGACCTGTTTTCAGCAAGGAATTGCAAGGTATTCTAAAAGGCAAAAAAAGAACGGTCTGAAGAAACAAAGCAAGCTTCAGAACCAGACTCATACGGCACAGATGTTAGAAATATCAGACAGGGAATTTAAAATAACTATGATTCATGATTAATATATGAAGTGGTCCAGTGGGAGCAGAAGATAGCATGAAAGAAAAGATAAGTAATGTAAATGGAGAGATAGAAACTCTAAGTAAAAATTGAAAGGGAATGTTAGAAATCAAAAACAATGGGAGAAATGAAGAATACCCTTCATGAGCTCATCAGACTGGGCATAGCCAAGGAAAGAATCAGTGTGCTTGGAGATAAATCAGTAAAATTTCCCAAATTGAAACGCAGATAAGAATAATAAAAGAACAGAGTATCAAAGAACTATGGGACAATTACAAGTGGTAGAACATATGCCTAATTGGAATACTTAAAGAAGAGATAAAAGAGCGGAAGAAATATTTGAAGTAATGGCTGAGGTTTTTTTGTTTGTTTGTTTTAATTTAATTTTTTTCCGTGTTCCAAAATTCATTGTGTACCACACCCAGTACAATATGTGCCCTCCATAATACCCACCACCAGCCTCACCTACCCCCCCCTCCCCTCCCCTTCAAAACCCTCAGTTTGTTTCTCAAAGTTCAAAGTCTCTTATGGTTTGTCTCCCCCTCTGGTTTCCCCCAATTCACTTCTCGTAAGGTGGGTTTTTTTTTTTTTTTTGAAATTTTTGACATTAATGACAGAAAAACCACTATAGATCCAGGAAACTTAGAGAACAATAAGCAGGATGCGCACGCACACACACACACACACACACAGACACAAAAGACATATCATATCAAGTGACATAAAATCAAAGATGAGAACATTTTGAAAGAAGTCAGAGGAAAACAAAAAACATTACCACTAAATAAACAGTGATAAGAATTACAGTGGCATAAACCAGAAACCATACAAGAAAAAAGAGATTGGAGTAAAATATTTAACATGTTGAGTGAATAAAAAACACCAACTTAAAATACTGTATTCACCAAACTTTTCCTTCAAAAGTGAGAGATAAGTACTTTCTTAGAAAACTAAAAGCTGAGGAAATTTATCAACAACACATTTGCCCTGCAAGAACTGTTAAGGAAGTCCTTCAGAGGAAAGGAAATAGGATATCGGACAGAAACTCAGATCTGCATGAAGGGCCAGTGCAACACAGAAGGAATAAATGAAAATAAAGTATATAATTTTTTCTTTTTTTCTATTATTTTTCTATTATTCAACATAGTAATTGTAACAGATGATTATGGCAAGTGGATAAGTAAAATGAATCACAGCAGTGTTCTAAGGCATGGGAGGGAGGATTCAGAAATATTCTTGTAAGGTACCTCTGCTACCTGTAAAATGGAATAGTGTTATTTGAAAAGTAAACTTAAATGAGCTGTAAATAGTGCACACTGTAGGGGAACCACAAAAAATGGGGGGAAAAGTAGTGTAATTTATTTGCTAACAGAGAGAAAAATGAAATCATGTGAAATGCTCAATTAAAAACAGAAGGAAGAAAAAGATTTTTAAGAAAGGAACAAAGAACAGATGTAATATATAGAAAACAGTTAAAAACCTGGAATGTATTAATTCACCTATATCAGTAGTCACTTAATACACCAATTAAATGAGATTCTTATGATGGATAAAAGCACAAGGCCTAACCATGTTGTCTACAAGAAACTCAACTTTGATTAAAGAGACACAGATAAGTTAAAGAACATGAAAGGACATACCATGATAACACTAATCCAAAAAAAAAAAAAAAAAGGTGGAGTAGTTATTAATTTCAGACAATTC